>NC_090613.1:2983413-3044283 GCF_004359215.1 Bremia lactucae
GTAGGGGTACCACGAGGACTTTTCTTACGATGGCTTACGCCACCGTCGTCACCTTGCACAGAAACACGTGCAGGTGATCGTATGGGAGACCGTACGAAAGATCGTACGGGCGATGAGGGATCATCCTCATCGTCGGAACCAAATAGACTGTTCACACGTCTATCGGAATGAGCCGTCTCATTCGAAGGCTCATAATCAGCCGCCTGACGGGTATCAGGCGACTGTTCCATCCTCCCCGAGTCGGCCATTTCGTCCGACTCGCACTCATAATCGACCTCTAAAGAGGGGTCGTACTCACGTGGTGAATCACCACGTGCACTCGCAACACCAAGTGTTGTGCGAGTGGAAGACACTACGGTAGACGGAACGTCTACCGCAAGAGATAACAATGCGTCACCCGCGGCTGCACGAACCGCAGCCGAAGGTTCAACACTATCCTCACCCCGCATGAATTGTTCCTTCATGCGATGGAATTTAAAATGATGGATCTGACCAATCAAAATCATTTTAAAAATTAAGTGGTCATTTAGCGACCACTCCACCTAATGACATTCAGAGTGATTGTCGTTTAAGGGAGGGGTGATGTAACGGGGTGTATCGTTACATGAAATTAACAATAAAAGATTGTTAATTAATATTATCCAAAAGGTAGATAATATTTGGAGGAAATTACTTTAAATAGTAATTTCCTGAATTCTTATCCATAAATAGGTATAGACCATTATGTCTATTTATTCCGCAGACTAATCAGCTGTAGAAGTAATCAAAGAGAGTTACGAGATAAGATAGATAAGAATTCATTTACATGTTTAGTATTAGTTTATAGTTAAGACAACATTTACAAAGATAGATTAACAAAGACACTTAACTATATTAATACAGTTTTCATTTTACCCTCTTAAGCTAACTTGCCTTAAGAGAAGTCTTCCTCTATACGTACAGTGTACGTTACTTAACGAAGGCACCACTCACAACTGAAGCAGTGTGAAGTGGACTTGTACTGAAACAGTACAAGTCGCAGTGCCCCGTTACACTGCTGGTACTAAGACGCACAGCAAGATGACCTCCTTCCTGAAGGGTGATGGAAGAACGATCGTGCAAGACACATGAGCTCTGCATCGATTACTGAGGGTTCGGGGAATGTAGGAGCGCAGTAGGGGTTGGATGCCCTACTGACGCAGACTTTAAAGTTACACCTAAATTCCGAGTTATAGAACAAATCGGTAGCCAAGTCCCGAGGTTCCGAAAGTTCAGAACTCAGCCCTGCTGGACTATAGCGCTCGAGTACGAGGCTATGACCATGGGATGACCCTTCTCGTGGAGTCGGGTGCATCACAGAATTTTGAGGAGCTCGCGGTTATAAACCAGAAAATGGCGATTTATTTGTCGCTTTGCCAGGATGGCAAGCAAGAAGATGCGACCGTTTGTTAAACGAACGGTGCGCTCGCAAAATCTGAAGGAGTTCAAATTGATCTCGCCTTCAGTTTTAGTGACTTTTCCTTTAGAGAGAAGTCCACGGTGCTAGATTTGAAGAGTCCCTATGACCTCATCCAAGGCACGCCATGGTTGGCAAGACACCAGCCATAAATAGACTGGCGTACACGCAAAGTTGCAAATTCTACGCAGGACACTCGAAAAAATGTGCTACTGCGTAAGGCTTATGCAACTGATGTCGTGTCCAGCACAGTTGAAAGAATCGACACAAAGTCAGGTGACTTAAAGTCCTACCCAGCTCGGAGAGCCTGGTGTAGTGAGAAAAATGGTGACAATTATTTAAGCGTCCAATGAGCTGCACAGAGCCTATATCCTGTGGCTGTAAATAGCAAGCTGACAAAAAGTCTAGCGTCGGAAGATTCGGCTCAGAATCTAGAGCGTGGTGCGGTTGGAAGGGGTGCGTTAGCCGAGCATGGGCACCTACTTCCAGGTCAAAGGTCGTGGTGATTTTGAAAACGAGTATTTCAAAGGCGAGTCAGAACGAATATCCTTTGAATCAGTCCTGGCTAAAGAAGAAGGGCCTTCGAATGAGGTGTTTGAAGGTGGCAAAGACTAAATGGCGGAGGCATCCTCAATTGAGGTGCCCCAGCACGTGTTGGAACATGCGAGGAGATAGTAAAGCTCCCAGAGATGTCTGGGTCTGTTCCAGTTCGGACTCAGGAAGGAGAGATCCACGAGGTAGTCGCACCATTTTCAGAGAGAACATGACGGACTGACGGTTGCTCAGAAATAAATAAACGATTTGCAGCTCAAGGCTGGGATGCCTTGAAAGACAGCTCATTTTTTTTGGAATTATGTGAAATAACCGTGATGCGTTCCCAGAAGAAGAGCCGAGCCGCCTACCGGCCGATAGGGGAATTGGGCACGAAATTGATTTGTAACCTGGCACCAAGTATTGTGTGACCAGACAATGGCCGTTGTCGAAGGAGCAAGCCGATAACATCCATGAGTTCTTCGACAAGCCCAAGCGGGACATGTACAGGAAAGCAAGTCTCCTCACTGCATCCCGACCTTCTGTGCGCCCAAGGTCATAGGTGGGTGGCGCGGGGTTCACGCTTACAATAAGCTGAACACGGCCACTATACCGGCGTAAATGTCAATCTCGCTGAAAAGTGTCTGGTTAAACTCCAAGGGAAAGTCAACTATCTATTCCGCATCAAGCTTATAAGATGCTTACTAACAGGTACTCATGCGAGAGTCCGAATTGGCTAAACCGGAAGTAAGCATCCCAATCGGTATGCTTTGGGAGCTGCTTGTGATGTATTAAGGTTTAAAAAACGCACCGGCGACATTCAACCAGCGATATACGTCAGCACCGTGCATATGCACCTCATTAATTTGACGATGATGTATTCGTGCATAGTAGGGACGAGGACGGGCTGAGCGCGATAGAGTCGCACAAACATCATTTGGACGCTGTGTTGCAGACTTTGGGGGACGCCCAATTGCTCGTCAACATGCAAAAGTTCGTCATAGAGTTCCCGAGATACCAGTGCTAAGCTGCATCGTAGGCACACAGGGCCAACGAGCAGACCCATTGAAGGTAAAGGCTGTCAATGAATGGTCAATCTAACGACACATACACGTGAAGGTTTTGCGCCAATTTCCAGGACTCTCTAATTACTTGCATATGTGTGACAGAGAGTACTGAAATATCTATCTTTCTGTAACTTTGTACTTTTTCGTTTTATGTCAGTTCTGACTTTATATTGCGCATGGTTTTGAAACAAGTGCGTGTAGCCAGTGAAGCCGCAAGCCAGCAGCTGTATGGTTCAGTGTAGCAGCTAGTGATGCAAATGTTTTAGAAGACGCTATTGCGTCTACTGTGGAGAGTTCGTCACACCCAACTCCGATTGAAGGTGAGGCACGAGTCGGCGTCATCGCCCGACTCTGTAGCAACTGGCAAGGCCTCCGACTCACCGGACCACGTCCGTTGAACCTATGGATTCTTACGTGACATCCAAAGAGGTGATGAAGAAGTTGTTTAACACTTTGTCAGACAAAATTTGTGCGGAGTCACCTTGTGATGGCGTCATGGACGACGATAACTCAGGTGAGGTTAGTACGAATCACAAGGTGCGAAATGATTGTAAAGGTCACTTCGGTAAGCATACTTCTGTGGTGCTTGAATTCATAATTAGGGACGAAGTGATCCTAAGGATCGCTCCGAGAGTAATGTTAGCGTGAACTTTAACATTGGTTCAACGGGAGAGGGACCACAATTCCTAGCGGTTAGCTCCCGAACAGAATCCTTGGTTGCCCTCTTCGGACATCTTAACTGCTTGGTCTGGTATGACAAGCGATCGCTACAAATTTACGTTATTCGACTCATCCAGGCTTCACAAGTCTGGTGAGGACCAAACGGAATTCTTCATCGATACCTTTTTTCCGGCATCGATGGTACACATTTAAGCGGGCAAATGATGTCACTCCTTTGCTCGAAGCTTGGAAGATTTCGTTCAGAATGTGCAAGACCTGGCTTTGCCCGGTTCGAAAAACGACCGTAGTCGGTGCTCGCTATAAGCTGCACCGTTTGACCAGAGATGCAGGTTGACCTTGCCTCTCCTGAAAAGTGTTCATATCCCTGCCAGTTTAAGCGTGCAGGAAATGCTTCAAAGGAGGCATACTCCCTAAGATATTCTCATTGGAGGACGTGCATCTCTTGTAATATGCGCGAAAAGATTGAGAATCTCCAATCTTTTATGAGCGCAGCACTCGTTCTCTGATGGACATTCGTCGAGGAGGATCTCTTCGCACTGCCATGCGAGACCCGGAACATCCATCATCAGTTGAGAATAAGGTTCCCGACTATCATGCGAGGGTCGATACCCTCACCAACGAACGAGATAACTCGTTCGAAACCCTTCACCTCACGGTGATTCAAGAAGTGTCCAACTGGGAAACGACTCTCACCACTAAAATCCGTCAAAGGATGTGGAGGGGAAGGAAAAATCGGAGTCGCTTCATTCGCTGAACTCGAGTCATCACCGTGACTTGGATCACGTCCTCCGGTATTTACGGGAGGACGTTAATCAGAAATGATCCCATCGTCGTGAGTTAGCGGTGACGGTCGACGGTGTTTTTCGGTACCAGTTGAAAAATTAAGCGCAAGTGCGGTTGATCAACTGGCGAAAGAACAAAGTCACCAGTCCCTTTTGAACGAGCTGGTGACAGCTCGTCAGTTGATCGTTTGGTTCGTGAGAACCAGACCCGAGACTTTCATGCTTCAGCTCGGAACCATCAGGCTTTAGCAGACACCTTAGTCGGTTGAGGGGTGATTAGAAATCGGAAGTAGCCTCGTACTGATGGTACCAGCGGAGACGACCGACATTAAATGTAGGATGCGTACGCATCCTACGAGGCAGCTCGTTCGTGTACGCATTGCCTTGGCGGTGCAGTACACGACACGGTCCGCTATACCTGGGCAGTTGTTCATTACTCCTCACATTCCTCACTTCATGTTTTAATAGGTTTACCGTTTTTGTCAGAGTTCTGTTTTTGTCGGTCAGCAGTTTTGGCAGGTTTACTGTAGACAGTAAGATTTTTCCTGTCAGAGTTTCGTTTCTGTCGAAATGGACCACTGCTTCTCTAGTCAGCAGAAATTTTCCTGCTGCCTCGGTTTTGTTTCTGTCTTCAGTGCGATTGGTGAGCACTGCAACGATGTCATTCTCCAGCATCGAAAACAATTATATGAGTGAGAGCAATAATTGTTCAAACTAATGTTATTGCTTTCGATGCTGAGTCTTTCTACATCGTTTTCAGGTCAGTAATATCATTATTGCTATTACTGAGATGTTCACTTCAATGTTTATTAGATCAAAATTGGTTTTCTTCGCATTGACCGTAGGGTCAATGCGTGATAAGCAAGAGCTAGATTGTTCTTTGCTCAAGCGAATCCCCCATTGAACAAGAGTTACTCTCAAACAAGGTGGGTATACATCGATGGCGTAAGCCATCACAAAAACGGTGTATGCTTTGAAATTGCATGCACTGAATTGTTGATGGCAAATTCTTTGAACGGCAAGAACTCGCTCCAACTCGATTTATAGTGGACGTATCCGCGAAGTATCTCTTTGTGGACACAATTTGCACCTTTTGTCTGCCAATAAGTATCAAGAAGGTCATAAGTTGACAACTTATTCTGTATTTCAAGTGATTTGAGCGCATAGTCTAAATATCGTGTCAACAAAGACACGAGCACAGCCAGCCTTCGGCTGTAATCGACTTCAGTACTGCAGCAAGATGTACAATTTTGCTGACACGATCAACAAAAATAAGAATACCATTATTCTCGTATCTATCGACTGCCCATACTCTGCCAGAACAGGCAGAGGTTGTAATGGAGCACGGGATGAAGCAGTGGGCTTCACTCGTTGACAAACTTCGCAAGCACGTATGTACTTGCGGACGAACTCATACTGGCGTGGCTAGTAGAAGTCGCGACTTATAGTGAGATAAATCTTTTCACGTCCACGACGACCACTTATTGGTGCATCTTGGCACTCATACGTGATGCGTAAACGCAAGTCAATTTAGTGGAACGACGACACGAGGTGTGCCGCCAGCAATGGTTGTGTAATGCAAGCCATTGCGTGTTGCGTATCGATCTGTTGAGGATCGATACAATTTCGACGATCTTTACAAAATTTGTTTTGATAATTTTTAAAGGAAACTCATCAACCCATTAATAGCTTATATTCTTGATAGGCTCTTCTGACGTCTTCAAGTAATGCTGACGACAGAAAACTTTAGTGACATTAGGCTCACTATTGATTGTTGCAACAGTGGGCTTATCCTCATTGTTGTTTTGCGCGGCCAGCTCAAAATAGGGCGGCGCGAAAGGCATCAATGACAACATTAAGTCGTCCTGGATTTACTCAACGAAGAATTTATACTTCGCGAAAAAAGACAACAATCTCTCCATTCTTTGTGAGAGGTGTGGACTGTTTACGGCCGTGCGTAAAGATGCGTGGTCTGTATAACAATAACCGGTCTGTCTCCTAAGAGGTAGACCCTAACGTTAGCCAGTGCATTTTTCATGGCTGTGGGCTCCTTATCATGCACTTGATAATTGCTGTCAGCTGGTTGAAGCTGACACGACTGATATCAGATGACGCGCTCTGCGCCTTCTGTGTCATATTGATCATCGTATAGCCAATTGCAAAATCGCTGGCGTTACAGACCACATGAAATGGTCTGTCTTGGTCCGCAATTGCCAGGATTGGCGATTGCATCAAGTTTGGCGTGATACCCTCAAAGGAACGCTGACTATCAGCGCTCCCTGATACCTCACACTTTTCTTAAACAACGAAAAAAGATGTACTGTCATTTCGGCGTATTCGCGTGAGTATTTGTGCAATTACGCCGCTAAGCGAGAGGCAAGATGGTTGTCTTTCTTCGCTGATTGAACTTCTCCGTGTGATATTAACCAGGACGACTTAATGTCGTTGCTGATGCCTTTCGCGCCGACCTGACTTTGAGCCGGTCGCAAAACAGCATTGAGGATAAGCCATTTTTACCACAATAAGTCTTTCATCATCAGCATTACTTGACGACGTTAGAAGAGCCTATCAAGAAGATAAGATCCTTATAAGGTTGATAATCGGTGCGAAATCCCGCACGGATCTCAACAAATTGGTTACACATCTGTTAAATGTCGCATGGGCATTACTAAATCCCTGTGGCATGACTATCCACTCCCATAGCAGTCCGCTCGGGATGCTTACTGTGTGAACGGGATATATTGTTCACGCCAAAGGATCTGAATGATTCCATCCATCAAATCCGTTGACGAAAAGACAGTACTCTTTGAAATACTATCAATGATTACGTCTTTTCGTAGTATCGGCTTTTGAGCCGATACCGTTGCAGCGTTCAATTTATTGAATGCATGCACAATCCGCCATTATCCTGCTGCTTTACGCTCACAGAAGGTCGGAGAGCAATGTGGGGAAGTTCGTTTCCTCACATGGCTCGCTGCTAAGCGATCGGCAAAGAATTTGTCGATCGTTAATACTTGTTCACGAGGCAATGGCCACTATTTATGACATAGTTTTTCAAACTTTGAATCAGGTCAATTTCGTGTCGAGCGGCTTTAAACTTAAGCGACTAGCACGGTACGGACTTAGGGAATACATCCTTGAATTCGATCGTTCTTTTTTTTAAGGATTTGTCTTCGAAGACTACTAAGATTAGGACGTGAAACGTTCAATCCGAGTATTCTCATTGAGGAAATTTTCGTCCATCGATGAGGTGCTGAGAACCCGCTTGTTCTCTGCAATTACTAGTGCCGACCGAATATCGGCCACGTAGTTGTCATCTGCGACAAGTACGCAGATCTGCTTGAATTTGCCACTACGCAGATCACGCAAGAACCGTTTTGGTTCAAGAGTTTCAATTGAGTTATCTCCAAAATTAACTTCGGAGGCGCTATGAGATGAAGTGTATAAGCGCCTACACTTGATACATTGTATACTAAGACATTTTAATATTTCAATTTCTTCTTCCGAACCTTTTTGCAAAGATACCTGGGAACCTTTGACCACAGGGTTCTGGAAATTTATTCTCACAGATTGTTGGGGACTTATTCCCTCAAGTTTTATTTGGGGAGCATCTTCCACAACTACCTATACTTGCGGCTGCGTGTCCAGAGTGGGAAGAACTAGAGTCGCTAGACCAAGCGACCTCCATAGCGGAATAGGAGGACTTTAGGCTTAAGCAGGCTTTCGTCCACTCTGGTGCTTATCGTCCTCCGAGACGACAAGAAAATGGAGGTCCAGAACCTATGAACCTCACGTATGAAGAGAGCAAGAAACCTCGTTCATCAAATTACAAACAATTACAGAAATGTAAATCGTTGTATAAAGACGGAATACTACGCCTATGAGTGTTGTACCCCCCGCTGAGTACCTAAAAACACTGAGCGAAATGACCGACCTCCCGCTAGGTGCTGCGGCGAGCGCGATTCTAGAGCTGTGGCGAAATTGCAACGGCGAGGTGGATCGCCAAAAAGCGATCGGAGTCAGTAGGTGCGGAGCGCCCTACTGATCGAGCAACGGCAACATAATTTACAGGCCATTTGACGAAAGTTTCTCCTCACACACACATTGTGTATGACTGCCCGAGGTGATGAGGTTACCCTCATCACCTTGAAAATAAAAGTGTCAAACATATTGGCTCATAAGTCCCTTGTCGATAGTAAGCCGTCAATCAATTTTTTTCGACGCCAATCGCTAGAAGATCGCAGGCTCAAGTTCGTTGAGTGCAATATATTTCTCACGAAAATGACAGTGCGCCTAGCAACAGGCGTATCTGTTAAAGTAAATAAACGTGTAGCTGGTATTCAATACACGTTAAGGGTAAACAGTATGATGATGATTTCATAGTATTTGATTTGGATGACAGATTTGATGTCATCTTAAGATTGCCATAGCTCAGAAAGTACGAGCCATGCATAATTTGGAAGCATCAAGCCGTGACGATTCCTGTCTCTGTTCATCAGAGGGTCATCTGATGAACGTCTTGGAGCATTACCAAGAGTGTGAATGTCCTACGAGGGAGTGCGATGGTCTCACTTCTGAGTCGGTCGTTTGCACGACTGCACAAGACCTCAGTGTGAAACTCAACACACTGTGGAGTTATATCCCGACGGCTGTGCAAAAGCACAAGCAGCGTCGAAGTTTGACCACTAGAGTAAGTTGAGTGGTAAGAAACAAGGGTGCTTGCTTGGAAAGAAACATCCAAGAAAATATTCAACGCCTGTAGATAAGTGGCATTGCAAAAGTCCCAGATCGACTGGAGAGTCGATCGTCGAGGATCCCAGCCGGAATAGGTGGGTCTTAACAGGTTCGTCTGCAAGACCTTTTATAAACACAGTTATCTGTGTTTGTTCATATATTGGATGACTAACGATACAACCGACCAGGGTATCGTGCATGGCAGCATGTTATTCATCTTTTGTAGAGTGAACAAAATAGCGCTAACGGCTGGCCCGCCTACGGCGGAGATCACGCGTCCGACGGCTCTCTGAATTCAGTGAACATATCACGCGTTGCGTGAAATGTGGATAGCCTTCTTGTGGGGCTTAAAATCTCCTTCCTTCTTCATCCGATATGTCCATGTTAGATGGAAATGCGTGGGCTGTTGAACGGACCACAAAGTGCTACCAGGTGTAACGGTACCTTTCACTAGTACTGGTAAGCACTAGTTGACTTTACACTGATTACAGTGAAGGTTAGGTGCTTCGAAACTTCACGTACCAAGGGCACAGAGAAAGGTTCCTAAGTAGCTAAGGGTTTGAGCTACCAAAGGTAAGTCAATGGATTCAGAATTAGGGAAAAGTAAAACTGTATTAATATACTGAAATCCTACGTAACGATCTTCTATCTACTGATTGACTTTATTGTTTTAATAGCAAACTATATATATCGCCTACTTGCGCGCCGGACTATCGTTACTAATAACGATTGGCGGGGTTGATTTAAATTTAAATTTACCAAGCAATACAACTAATGTTTTATTGCGTCAATAAAGCCAAATTTGATAATATTGGAACTATTTTGTCAGAGTTAATAATGATAATAGTTTTCTCCCTTCTTTGTTTATATCGTCTAATTGAATAAATATTGAAAACTTTTATATAGAAAATTACATTTTTTGACCAAACACCCCGTAACACTGTAAGTAACACACAATTTTTTATATTGTAATGGGGCGTTTTGTTACATAAATTTATTTCCTATAAGAAAAAAAAATATCTTATGAGAGAAATTCAATATAGAAGTACAAAATTATTATCCATTCATTATTTTTTGACAAAGATAGGCACATCATTACCATATTTGGTAATAATGACGTAATAAGACATTAGTTCTATTGATTGGTTAATTTAAGTTTAGATCTACCACCGCCAATCGTTTCAAGACAGGCGCCATATATATATAATAATTGTAACGGTGTGTCCCGTTACATAGTTATTATTCCCTATATGAGGAATAATAAAAAGTATTTTCTATTAGAGGAACTTGATAAAGAAGTGCAAAGTTGTTATCATTACTCATTTTGACTTAAATAGCTCCAATATTATCAAATTTGGTAATGTTGATGAAGTTAGACATCAACTCTATTGACAAGACACGATTGTGCGGTGCGCAGGAGGCACCTTATTTAGTTAATTATATAATATGATGGTACATCTTGCTGCAGTACCAGAGTCGATCACGGCTCCGGGCTGTGCCGTGTCTTTATCGACACGGTATTCGAAGTCCACAATTTACCCCGTGGACTGGTCTCGGATAGAGTTCCACGGTTTACGGCGGAGTTTTGACAATCCATATTCCGATCTCGCGGAACACGGCTGACTATATCAACTTCTGATCATCCAGAGACAGATGGTCAGACGGGACGCGAAAATCGCGTCCTCGAAGAGATACTACGAGCTTACGTCCAATCGTATTCGAATTGGAACGAATTTTTACCGACAGTCGAATTCGCCATCAATAATTCGGTGCATGCGTCTACAACGCAAACACCGTTCTTTGTGAATGGCTTACGCCATCCTCGCATACCCACCCTATAAGAGGGATCCTATGATTTAAGTGGGGACTCGCACGAGCAGAACCATTTCTGGCTCATGCTCATCATCACGCGTCGAACTTATCAAAGACGTGAAGGCTGTCGATGTCGAAGCAATCGACATCGAAGATGAGACAACTCTCATGACAGTGCGCACAAATTGCACTGAAAAAGACAAAACAAATGAGTCAGCAGAGGAATTTCTGCTGACTCGAGAATCATAAATCCGGTTCGTTTAGGATTCCATTGCTAACGCAGTAGACCGACAGAATAGGAATGCAGCCAAACATGGAAGAGCAATTGTTCATTCATTTAACATTAATGATCTAGTGCTACTCTCTACGGTAAAGCTACCAAAGCGTTTAGTCACTAATGTGGTAGCAGCTAAGTAATACCCAACTTCATTCGGCCATTCCGTGTACTGCATCAGAGAGGCATGCGTACACAATAGAATTGCCACGTAGGTACCATCAGTACGTGGCTTCTTCCGAGGACGGATTTGACCACCCATTTCAAGAATCCCTAAAAGATTCTTGTGATCGCGAACCAGATTCTCATGTTGAACCTGAAATTTTCATGCCGGTTCCGAATATCCTCGAAACTACGATGAGCTGACGACAGCTCATTGCGAACAGCATGATACTTCCGTTCGTACTCCAACATGGGGTACGCACTCTTCGAACGGTCTTCCAACCGTTCGAAATGGTGAGCCTGCACCGTCTGCTTCAACGAGCGACGCTTGCCGCGCTCGTGGTCAAGTCCCTCCTTCAAATCATGGAGAACGTGATCGATTTTGTCGATCCTCGACATCAGATCTGACATACGGTTCGAATCTAATTTTCTTTTCTCCACCACAACCATTGGTCAAATCTCACGGTTATCAACGTTTCCTTGTGAAACTATCCAAAACCACTGTGATGTGAAGAGGCAGCGAACGAGTTATCTAGTTCGCTGGCGCGGTTATCCACCTTCACAGGCCAGCTGAGAGCCTCGCTACCAGCTGATTGATGACGTCGTGGGCCTCGTCCGTCAGTATAAAGAGACCCATCCGATGGTTCAGAAGGCCCATCGGAAAACACGCGCCCCTGGCGCATGTAAATCGATTGCAAACGTCAATGGCATCACGCATCTCAATAGAGATGCGAGCCTTTTCCCAGGGCGAAAAAAGGGAATAGACATCCCCTTTTACTCGCTTTGTGTTGTAAAAAGAACACGGACAGGGATCACCCCACGTGAGGCATGGAAGCCCAGCCTCACGTGACAACCGATGCAATCGATACTTTGCACCGGTTGGAGTTCGTTTCTCAAACAACACGAATCGCGTTAACTCTTTAAAGTCAGGCTTCGCGTCCAATGTCTTTAACATTGCAAATGAACGCGCTCCAGGCTTGCATAAGCGAGACTTTATCTCGCTTATTGTTGCCACTATACCATCGATACTTGAAAAAAGCATCGAGATAATAATCTTTCTCAGCGCAAAACTTCTTCGCAAGGCCATGAAGCTTTGTCGCAATAAATAAGAGATATTTGTTGTGAGGAGTAGTCTCTCCAGATAAGCTAATAATTAGCTGCTCGGGCAAAAACCACGGCTTCTTCTCAGTGACAAGACGAAACATTTTAGTGTTCACGATCTTCTGAGTGGTACCCACTGAAGAATGGGTACCACAAGAGCTGTTATTACGATGGCTTACACCATTGTCATCACCACGCACAATTCCAATAAATGTTTCTTACTTTCAATTTCAGATCTACTGCAGTCTCAATAAGTCACTATCTTTCTTCACGTAGTCATTGAATAAACAGCAGAGGAAGGCCATTTCCTACTTTTACTCCAGAACTACTGCAGTCGCGAAAAAATCACTAATATCAACCAATGGATAAGCTCCTAGAGTATAACCGTTTGAAATAATAATCTCCAAATATTCTCTATTTTTTAGATAATATATTAATTATCAACCTTAAGTGTTAATTTCATGTAGCGATACACCGTTACATCACCCCCACTTAAACGACAATCACGTATTGCGGGTGACGGCACGGAAGACGGTACTGGCGATGAGGAACCATCCTCATCGTCGGAATCGAACATGCTGTAGTAAATGCTACCAGTACGTCTACTAGAATGAGCCCCCTCATTCGTAGGCTCATAGTCAGCCGCCTGACGATGATCCGGCGACTGTTTCATTCTCCCCGAGTCGGCCGTTTCGTCCGACTAGCATTCGTAGTCGACCTCCAAAGAGGGGTCGCATTCACATGGTGTATCTTCACGTGCACCCGCAACATTCAGAGTTACGGGAGAAGTTGACACTACGGCAGACGGAACGTCTGCCGCAAGAGACAATAATGCGTCGCCCGCGCGCACTATGCGCATACCGCATGGACTTGTTAACCATGCGATACAATTAAAAATGATGAATCTGACCAATCAACATCGTTTTTAATAAAGTGGTCTTATAGTGACCACTTTACTTAATGACAGTCAGAGGGATTGTCGTTTTAAGGGAGGGGTGATGTAACGGGGTGTATCGTAACATGAAATTAATACTTAAAGGTTGTTAATGAATATATTACCTAAAAGGTAGATAATATTTGGAGAGAATTACTTCACATGGTAATATTCTAAAAGCTTATCCAATGGTAGATATAGACCATTATATCTACTTTTTCCGCGGTCCAGTCAGCGTTGGAGGCGCGCAAAGAGAAAGACAGGTAAAACTTGTAGTATATGTTTCGTATTAGTTTATAACAAAGTTAGTATTGAGTAGATAGACAAAAAGAACTCAATTGTTTTAATACAGTTTTCATTCAATCCTCTTTAAAGCAAGTGTTTTAAAGAGAAGACTTCCTCTGCACGTGCTAGTGTACGTGAAGTGACGTGAGGCACCACTCGCACTGAGGCAGTGCGAAGTGGACTAGTACTGAAGCTGTAATGGGGCACATATCGGTTGGAGAACCGTTGTTGTGGTACAATTACTTTATGGGTAAAATACCCTTTTATTTAATTATAAATAATTAGTTACTCAAATCCCATTTATTATGGGTAGCAAATGTGGTCGCGCCAGATAGAAATCTGGCGGCCAAAATATATTTTGAATAAGCTAGGGTAAAGTTTTTAGATTCAAATACGGGAAAAGTATCAAAATACCCCTGACAAATGCAGAAAAGACGGACATACCCCTGTACTTTTATAAATGACCCAAATGCCCCTGGCTATAGCCTATATATATATATATATATATACACGGAAAACCGTTGCGCACAGCATAATCACATCACTTTACCTCACCGCCGCGCCCCTACCTCACTTCTTCTCCGCCCTAATTATGGCGGAACATCAGCTTACCGTTGGTACGGAGTTTGCAAATGGGAAAAGCTGCCGCGAAGCAGTCAAAGCGACTGCCATCGCTGAAGGTTCGAGCTACGCGGTGATCAAAAGTGACAAACGACGCTTCACATTGGCTTGCGTGCAAGAAGGCTGCTCCTGGAGGCTGCACGCTGCAAAACTTGCCGACACACCACCGTTTACCATCGGGACTCTGCGAGACGAACACTCTTGTCAAGGTGTGACTCACCTTAGCCACCACAAGGCATCAATTTCTTGGGTTGCGAGCGAAGTCGAGGTCCAGTTGCGTGACAACACCCGGAAAGGCATCTGGAAAGAGTAGTTTGGCATTCCGTCTAGTTCCAAAGGGGTTTCCAGTTGCTTCAGAAGGAGACCGTTGACATCTCATGGGTTGTAGAAGCAGAAAGGACGGCCTTCCAGTTGCCTTGGCGGTCTTTACAGCGAGCGTAGTAGCCGCGTTCCGGCTCGCAGGCCAGTATGACGTTGTGCTTCAAAAAAACACAGCGGGAGACTGAATAATTGTCTTTTTTTCGAACGAGACAGACCCGTTAAAGTGATAAGATTATGCTGTGCGCAACGGTTTTTCATGTATATATATATAGGCTATAGCCAGGGGCATTTTGGTCATTTATAAAAGTACACGGGTGTTTCCGTCTTTTCTGCATTTGCCAGGTATTTTGGTTCTTTTCCCTTTAAATAATTTAATAAAGTGCAGTTTCCCTTTTGATCTTAAGGCGTTAAGTGCCTTCCTAAGGCTTGCGCATTGATCTGTAAGAGATAGAAGCTTTTCCAAGGTATATCTTTTCGGGCACTAGTTGCCAATTGGTTCTACGAGCCCCTGAATCCCTTGAACTAGGATTCCTTAAGCAGGAGCGTGGTAACTTCGCTACAGAAGCAGTACAAGTCGGCAGTGCCCTGTTACAGTACCCAGGAGTAAGAGAAAATTTTTGTACTTGTACCATATAAAAATAAAAATATGAATATGAAAAGAGTTATTTTTACTGTAATAAAAGAGAGCGGTCTTGAAGCTATTTAGTGTAAGAAGGTAACGGGGCCTCACGTCAGTACAATGATCATGATTAGTATTCCTAGCTATCAGCCACCTAGGTCTTGAGAAGATAATTATCTGCTTTTTATTGACTCTGATCCTCACAAGTGTCTTATCAGTACCGATTGTGAGTTCAAATGTGATCTTGGCTGTAACGGGGTGTATCGTTACATGAAATTAACACTAGAAGGTTGTTAATTTATATATTATCTAAAAGGTAGATAATATTTGGAAGATATAACATCAAATAGTAATGTTCAGAAATCTTATCCATAAATAGTTATAGGCCATTATATCTATTTATGCCGCAGACTAATCACCTGTAGATGTATACAAAAGAGAGAGACATCTAAGATAACATAAGATCCCAATTGCATGTTTAGTATTAGTTTATAATCAAGTTAGAGTCAACAGATAGAAAGAAGAGATACTTAATTATATTAATACAGTTTTCATTTAGCCTCTTTAAGCTAATTACCTTAAAGAGAAGTATTCCTTTGCACGTACTAGTGTACGTGAAATAACGTAAGACACCACTCGCAATTGTAACAGTGCAAAGTCGACTTGTACTGAAGCAATACAAGTCGTAGTGCCCCGTTACACCTGGTTGCGCTTTGTAGTTCGTCCAAGAACCACATTTCTTTCATATAACATGGACATGTTAGATGATAGTGGGAATACGCATCACGTTTCTCGTGAAATCTACTCCTTTCTAAGTGTTATAGAAAGGAGTGCGGTCGAACGAATGAGTTCGACCGTAGGAAACGATGCAATCTTGGCAATTCTGTCCAATTTGAACAGAGATGTCCTCCATTCAGCCATCGCCAAGTTCATACAACATGAACTTGACGAGATGAAGGAGAAGGTAGCCTTGCTGAATCAGCAAGGCTCTCAACAGGTGGAACTGTTGAGATTACAATAGGTACAGACCCCTGTACCTGGGATGTCGCAAACGCGTCGTCCCGAAACTTTAAAGATTGACATGTCTAAGTATAGGGAAGTCGAAGAAGGCTCCCTCTTGAGATGGTTTTTCGAGTCAGACGATGCCATAAAGGCACGTCACATCGTCGACGAGCAAATGCAAGTCGCATTCGCTCCATCAATTTTGGCAGGTCGTGCCAAAACTTGGGCATTGGGCCTAAAGTTGCGCTACCCATATGTCTTTGGGGTGCTAGAGGCTTTAAATGCCCGGCTAAAACCGACATTTGAACCACCAAGGGCTGAGTTCAGAGCTTCTGAAACTCAAGCAAGGCAAGCGTGATGCTCACGCATATGCCCAGCACATACGTATCTTAGCGAGTTGTACTACAAATAACCCAGTTCATGAACACACGTTAATTAAGGTGTTCATGCAAGGTCTTACGGATGGTCCCGTACAGACCCACCTGTTTCGCTGGAACTGGATACGCTTAAAGAAGCAATATCTGTTGCGGAACAGGAGGACTTTAGCTTGAGACAGGCTCAAGCTAGTTTGTCATCATATCTTCCACCAAGGCGACATGAGTTAGGAGGTCCAGAACCCATGGACCTTTCCTACGTTGAAAGCGAGAGACCTTGCTTTCCGAACAATAAGCGATCGCAGAAATGCCATCGCTGCCAAAAATAAAGACACTACGCTCATGAGTGTAGTGCCCCACGTCCAGCACCAAAAAGTACTGAACGTGACTTTGGACCGTATACCAAAAAGGGCAACGGTCGCGGATCCGACGTTGTTGCGAAATCGCAACAGCGAGGCGGACCGCCAAAAAATGGACGGGGTCAGCAGGGGCGCAACGCCCTACTGATCCAGCAACCTCAAGAGAATTTGCAAATGACTAAAGTTGCTCCAGACACACAATCATTATGTGTCTCTGCACCTAAAGATGAGGAATCCCTCATCACCTTAAAGCTATATGTGACAATTGATTTGTCACTCAGAGCCCTAGTGGACTGCGGAGCGTCGAATAACTTTATTTGTCGCCAGTCACTAGAGGGTCGTAGGCTCAAAAATGTTGAGTGCGACATCCCTCCAACGAAGATGGCGGTGCGTCTAGCGATAGGCGCATCGATAACAGTGATAAAACGTGTAGTAATTTCACTATACGTTAAGAGAATTACATTATGATGATGATTTAATCGTACTGGATTTGAATGACAAATGTGATGTCATCCTAGGATTACCTTGGCTCAGGAAATAACGAGCCAAGGATCAGCTGGCAGCATTGATCCGTAAAGATACCTGCCACTTTTTCATCAGATCGCCATCTGATGAATGTCTTGGAGCGTCCACAAGCGTGTGGATGTACTACGAGTGAGTGCGATGGCCTCACTTGTGGTATGGTCGTTAGTACAACTGCACAAGATCACAGTGTGAATACTTATCACACTGTGGAGTCAGCTGCCGGCGGCTGTGCAAATGCTCAGGAAGCGCCGAAGGTCCACAGCTCGAAGAAGGCGAGTGGATTGAGACATGAATGTACGCGTGGCGGGCGACATTTAAGAAGTATACCGGTTGCCCCAAAGGGACAACACGATGATCCTAGGTCGAGAAGAGAGTCGATCGTAGAGGACCCGACTGTGATAGCGCAACTACACTCGGAAGACGTTGAGGCAAGAGGTCCCCACGTACTTGAGGAGAAATCTCCTCAAATACTTGAAGGATCTAGACTTCAAGATCTCGAGGGATTAATCCCTTGGCAGCCTGTGGATAAATCCCAGGAAGAAACCGAGACATTAAATGTCTTGGTTGATAACGGTTCGAGAGTAGGTGCTTCTACTCCTGATTTGTATGCGCCTCCGAAGTTAACTTCGGAGATCACTCAATTACCAACCCTAGAACCTAAGCCGTTCTTGAGATATCTGCAGTGTGGGAAAATCAAGCAGATCTGCGTACTCATCACAAAGAACGATTACGTAACCGACATTCGGTCAGCGGTAATTTTTGTAGAGAACGAATAGATTCTCAGCAGCTCATCGATGAGCGAAAGTGTCCTCGAAGGAAAGTCTCGGATTGACAGATCTACTTCTCAATCCTGGGAGTCACGCAAGGCAAATCCCTTATACAAGTATTTGATTGAATTCAGGGATGTATTCCCTAAAACAGTTCCATGCAAGTTGCCTAAGATAAAGGTACTCGACATAAGATCGAGCTCAAACCGGACTCGAAGTACTGTGTCATAAAACAGGGGCCACTGCCTCGTGAACAAGTACTTGCGATCGATAAATTCTTTACCGATCGAGTAAAAGCGGGCCATGTAAGGAAGTCACCCCCCCCCACATAGCTCTCTGACCTTCTGTGTACGAAAGGCCACAGGAGGGTGGCGGTTAGTGCATGCATTTAACAAACTGAATGCTGCAACGGTACCGGCTCAAACGCCGATACCGAGAAAAGACGTCATCATAGATGGTATCTCTAAGAGTACCATCTTATCGTTTATGGATCTGATGGATGGATTTTATCAGATCCTTATGCGAGAACAAGACATCCCGTACACAGCAGTGAGCACTCCCAGTGGGATGCTCTGGGAATGGCTAGTAATGCCATATGGGGCTTAGTGCAACATTCGATAGATGCGTAACGAATCTGTTGAGACCGGTGCGAGAATTCGCTCTGAGTTATTAACGGTGTATTCGTCTATAGCCGGACTTATGACGGAAAGACGGACGTGGGAGTTCCTTAAAGTCACGTTTATTCTAAAGCATAAGTTGTACGCAAATCTCAAGAAGTTCATATTCGCTGCAAGCGAAATACCACTTCTTGGGTGCAACGTCGGTAAACACGGCGTGCGCCCTGATCCCGAAAAGATCAAGGCATTTACCGATGGTCAGTTCCAGTCGATGTCAAGGGACTTGGAAAGTTCCTGCGTATTTGCATAAGTACTTCCGCAATTATGCCGAGATGACAGTTCATCTCTCTTGTCTTTGAAAAAAAGACGATAAAACGCTATGGATCGCCGATTGTCGGCATTCCTTCGAAGGTATCAAGCAAAGCTTGATGCAATCGCCCATCTTCGCGATTGCAGATCAAGACAGACCATTCCATGCCGACCCGATTTCGAGCCGGCTGCGCGTTCCAACAGTGAAAATAATCCCACTGTTGCAACACTCATTTCAAGTGTTCTGTCATCAACCTTGTTTGATGACTTAAAAAAAAGCCTACGAAGAAGATAAGGGTCCGTTGCGTTTATTGGATTATCAGATAAATGCATCCGATAATACTTTTTTAATATTTACCGGCTTTATATCGATCGTCATCCGATCGATACACAACACGCAACGGCATATTGTATTTCACAGCCCTTGCAGGCGACACTCCATCCCAAATCCCAATGATTTGCGCTTGCGCATCATGTATGAGCGTCACGATGCACCAATAACTGGGCATCGTGGACGTGAGAAAACTTAACTCACAGTAAGTCGCGACTTTTATTGGCCCCGCCAGTATCAGTTTATGCGCAAGTACGTTCGTGCTTGCGAAGTATGTCAACGGGTGAAGCCCAGCCCTTCATCCCGTGCACCTCTCCAACCTCTACAACTTCCAGCAGAGTGTTGGCAGTCCGTATCTGTGGACTTCGTCTTCGGATTTCCCGAAAACGACCACAAAAATAATGGAATCCTTGTTTTTGTAGACAGATTCAGCAAGATGGTGCACCTTGCTGCGGTACCAGAGTCGATTACGGCTCCGGGTTGTGCCCGTGTCTTTATCGACACGGTATTCAAATTCCACGGTTTACTCCGTGAACTGGTCTCGGATAGAGATCCACCGTTATCGGCGGAGTTTGGCAATCCGTATTCTGATCTCTCGGAACACGGCTGACTATGTCAACATCCGATCACCCAGAAACGGATAATCAAACAGCGTCCTCGAAGAGATACTTCGAGGTTACGTCCAATCGTATCCGAATTGGAGCGAGTTTTTACCGATGGTCGAATTCGCCATCAATAATTCGGTGCATGCGTCTACAACGCATACACCGTTCTTTGTGAATGGCTTACGCCATCCTCGCATACCGACCCAATTAGAGGGATCCTCTAGTCTAAGGGGGGGGGACTCGCAGGAGCAAAACCAATTCTGGCTCATGCTCAACACGCGTCGAAAATAACAACGACGCGAGTGATGTCAATGTCGAAGAAAACGACATCGAAAATGAGATTGATCTCATGGCAGTACGCACTAAGCGTACTGAAAAAGACAAAACAAATGAGTTAGCGGAAGAGTTTCTGCTAACTCGAGAATCAATTATCCGTTTCGTTCAGGATTCTATTGCTAACGCAGTGGACCGACAGAAATGGAATGCAGACAAACATGGAAGAGCAAATGTTAATTCATTCAAATTAATGATCTAGTGCTACTCTCTACGGTAAACTTACCTAAACGATTAGTCACTAATGTGGGTAGCATTAAACTACTACCCAAGTTCATTGGGCCTTTCCGTGTACTGCATCGAAGAGGCAATGCGTACACAATAGAATTGCGACGTAGGATGCGAACGCATCCTACGTTTTACGTTGGTCGGCTCCGGCCGTACCATCAGTACGCGGCTTCTTCCGAGGACGGATTTGACCACTCTTTACAAGAATACCCAAAAGATTATTGTGATCGCGAACCAGATTTTCATGTTGAACCTGAAGTTTCTCAGGCCGGTTTCGAAGATCCTCGAAGCTACGATGAGCTGACGACAGCTCATCGCGGACAGCATGATACTTCCGCTCGTACTCCAACAAGGAGTACGCACTCTTCGAACGGTCTTCCAACCGCTCGATATGGTGAGCCTGCACCGTCTGCTCCAACGAGCGACGCTTACCGCGCTCGTGGTCAAGTCCCTCCTCCAAATCATGGAGGAAGCGATCGAGTTTGTCGACCATCGACACTAGATCCGACACATGGGTCGGATTTAATTTTCACTCCTCCGCCACAACCATTGGTGAATTTCCAAGGCTGTCAACGTTTCCTTGTGGAACGTATACTCCGTGATGTGAAGGGGTAGCGAACAAGTTATCTTGTTCGCTGGTGCGGTTTACAACCTTCACATGACAGCAGGGAGCCTCGTTCCCAGCTGGTTGTTGACGTTGAGAGCCTCGTCCGTCAGTATGACGAGACCCATCCAATGGATCATAAGGTCTATCAGAAAACACGCGCCTCTGGCGCCTGTAAATCGATGGCAAAACGTCAATCTCATCGCGCATCTCGATAGAGATGCGAGCCCTTCCCCTGGATCACTGGTGACCCGGCGAGGACGCCGGAGGAGATCGCTGCCCGCGACGCTCTTCATGAGCATTACCTTACGCCGAAGGTAATGACGCGAAGCCAGTATCTGACGCGTTTACGTGATCAAGCTTGTGGGGCTTCGGTGACCTGCATGAGAAAGATTCTGATCGTTTTGTTTCCAAACGAAACAAGGAGTGAAAACGAAGTCTCATTTGAGAACTGGGTTCACCGGGCCCGCAAACTCCGTAATATCTGGAATATCAGAGAGTCTGCGGATTAAGGTGAAGCTTCGCTTCGACTTCGCTAAGCTTTAGGCCAAAGGCCAGTTACGTTCAGCATTTATGCCACAAAACGAAGTAAGGCTAGCCGATATTTCAGTGCTACGGTTGACCGTACAACCAAGGATCGAAGCCGCACTGAGGCTTTAGATCCACCTAATCCCACGTTTAGTAGTGGGAAGCGACGTTTGACGCGAGTTGACCCTCAGCTTGGAGCTCAAAAATGTCAACGTTGTACGGGCAATCTTGCCGAAGAGGTACCTCGAACTCCCAAGAGTTTTTGGAAGAGGGTTACCCTAGCCACTTCACCAGATACTAGTATTGACCCTCACGACGACGTCGCTTTAAAAGTTTCTCCACATGAAACTGAAGGTTTCCCCGCGCATCAAGCGGTGCGGGAGGGGGCCGAAATTTCGGCGGAAGCATTTGATGCTCAACGACACGAGGTGCAACTTCTTCGTGAGGTCCTTGCTCGGGTTGGGAGCTCTTTTGAGGCGGTTCGGGCGTCTTTCGCCGAAATCGCTTTTACCACGTAAAGAGGGCCAGTTGGATATCCTGGTGAGGATGCAACAATCTGCGGCACGACCGCCTGTCTCGGCGCAAGCGCCTTCAAGTCCAAGTGGGAAGGGTCCCGATATGGCTAAAGCAAGCCAACGTAAAACACTGGATGTGTACGCAGCTTGTTGGGAAGGTTTAGCGTATAAGCTAGGCCCTTCTTGGCCACGAACGTAAATGGTCCAATAAAGCGCGGGCGAAATTTGGTCTTGAAGACCGCGGATACCAAGTTGGTAGGTAGGTTCTTAGCGTTTAGTAAAACTCGGTCTCCGACCATATACGAATTAATACAGTTTCTGCTTTTGGCATCTGCTTCTTGTTTTTGTTTGTCTTGGCTATCAGCCATCGTATCTCTTACATGTCTTAAGATACTAAATCGCGTCGCGAGAAACTCGCTTACTTGTTTCCGAACGGTAACAGGGCTGATATCAGCAAGCCTATCGGCCGATTCTCCCCCACCAAGCCCTTAACCCTGCAGTGGTATCGTTAATGGAACGCGCGGTTGGTAAGACCGTTTACATAGAACACAGTATAGCCTGTAGAGGCATGAACAGCGTCATTGAACGCAAACTCCACTACTGGGAGCATTGAGCTCCAGCGCTTTGGTGTCTGAGCACACACGCTGCGTTAAACGTCTTCAATGACGCGATTGACAAGTTCAGTTCGACCATCGGTCTGTGGATGGTCCGCAGTGGACATCTCCAATCTGGTTATAAGCACTCGGAAAATTGATTTCCAGATTTACCCGTAAAATCGGGGATCCCGATCAGAGATAATTGCCACTGGCAAACCATGTTTTCGAAACACGCGATCGATGAACAGCTTAGCTGTACCGTCTCCATCAATGGAATCTGGCACGGCTGCTTAGTAAGCCATTTTGCTCAAACGGTCAACAAAGACCACTATACCGGAGTTACCGGCTGAATCTTTCGGTAGCCCAAAGACGAAATCCATACTAATGGACTCCCACAATCCTATGGGGACGGGAAGACTCGCCAGTGGCGCAGCAGCATGTGTCGAGGGTTTAATCCGTTGGCACGTTTCGCATGTGCGAATATATGTGCTGACCCATTTTTAAAGTTTGGGCCACCGACTCTGGCCTATGAAGCCGTAGGTCTTTTCTCAAGCGAGATGACCACCAAGGACAGTATCGTGTGCCTCATATTGGATCCGGTACTTCACCTCCTCATCATGAGGAACAATGACACGCGGAGGGTCCGCGATGTTTGTGCAACAGGTTGTTATCGATAGAAATCGATGTAACCTTGCACGCAAACGTGCCGCCAATTTAATACCCAATTTGAGTCCTATAACGCTCGTAGCAGAGCTGCACACTGTTTATCCTTGGCGTAAGCCGAACTGATTAATTCAGGAATAGGTGACGAGATAGTCGTTGAATGAGAATCTCATAATCCGGCCTGCGTGATAACGCGTCGGCCAAAGCATTTTGCTTGCCGGGCTTATACTTCACCACGAAGTTGGATTCCGCAAAAAAAGATAGTTATCGGGCCATTTTCTGTGAGAGATGGGGCGACTTAGTCGCCGTGCGCAATGATGTGTGATCTGTAAAAATCACAAACGGCTTAGAGCCGAGTGGATGACCTCTGAATTTGACGAGAGCATACTTCATAACAAGGAACTCTTTGTCATGAACTGGGTAGTTCTTTTCCGCAGCTTTAAGCTTTTTAGACTCGAACGCAATAACACGTTGATGCCCATCAACATCTGTTTGTAACAGAGCACTGCCAATGGCAAAATCTGATGCGTCAAAGACGATACTGAAAGGCCAATTTGGGTTTGGCAGTACCAGAATCGGGGCATGGATAAGACTACCCTTAACTGCTCGAAAAGCATTATTTTCGGTGCTAGTCCAGCACCATTCTATATCTTTCTTTAGGAGTTTAGATAATGGCCTAGCCATATCAGCGTAATTTTTGCTATATTTGTGTAAATAATTGGCGAGACCCAACCACTTAAGCAAATCCTTTTGGTTTTTAGGAACCGGCCAATCTACTATGGCTTTTACCTTAGCGGAATCGCTCTAAGGCATCGCTTTCCAATGAAGTTTTCTAAAGAAGGAATTTCGTCTGCGCCAAAAATGCATTTAGATGCATTGGCATACAATTTTTTTGTGCGCATGCATTCGAGCACTGCTCGCAAATGGTCTAAATGGTTTTCCATATCCGACCGACCCTGCTCCGCACGACTATGGACAAAAATGTCATCGAAATAAGTCTGTGCATAACCTCGATGAGGGCGAAACAGTTGCGTCACTAGACGATTAAATGTTGCCGGGGCGTTGGAAAGCCATTGTGGAAAACCAGCCACTCCCATTACATGCCGCTTTGGGTGCTAACCGCTGTAAGCGGGATATCACTAGCTCGCATAAGCACTTGGTAGTAACCATTGACTAAGTCCAATGCACTGTACATTGTACATCCCACCATATTGTTCTAAAGAACATCTTTTCTAGGAATGGGGGTTTGGGCTGGTATAGTGGCAGCCTTAAGCTTATTATAAGCATGTACAATGCGCCATTTACCATTTGGCTTTTTGACACAAAAATGTCGGTGTCGAATGAGGAGATTTGTTCTCTCGTAACATTTCAGCCTCGTGCTTTGCATGGAAGAAATCGTCAATGACGTCACACTGCTCCTTTGGTAAAAGCCATTGTTCTTGTGACACAGTATTTGGTTCCCATTACTAAGTCAATTTCATGATGAACACTTCTATCCGGAGCTAAAACAGATGGTGGGTTATTACATACCTTATCTTGGAATTCCTTAATTAAGGAATAAAAAGGATCCGTAGGATCTTCCAGGATCGGTGACCCATTTCGCGCACAAAGTGCACCTTTTGTGTCATCCAGGACAGCTTCGTCTAGAAGTGACGATGAGTTTAACTCAACCATAGGTCGAATGACCATCATTTCAGATAAGTCACCAGTTTTTAAGACTCGACCGCACTCATCAATAGACATTTCGTCTAGCTCTAAAAGAGCATGTAACGAGAGGATTGCCGCAAGGCTTACTTCCCCCTCAATGTTACCGGTTACGCCATTTACAAGCGTATGTACTTGCTCACTCGTATCACTTTGTGAGGGTATACACGCTTCGTGTCCATCCTGTCTTGGAGTGAAGATGAAGACAATACGCCTTTTAGAGGCCGGGACATTCACGTCCCCAGGGTTTTCAGCCTGTATTGGTTCTATACAAGACATGGTGTCTAATTTGACATCCGATAAAGAGTTAAAAAACTCAACTTCCTTATCCAGCGAACGTTTACGTGTCGCCTCACGTGCATTAGGAGGATTTGACCCAAAATGCCCTGGCGAACCGCCAATAGTGTCACTATTGACACTTAGGATGGTGCCACCTCGGCCGACCATACTCGGTGGACTTAGACGTGCCACTCCACGTATCTCAGGGATATTGCACGCTGCTTTCAGCATTTAGTGAATCGTTAGTATAGCGAGTGTTACTCGACGAAGTACGTGCCGTTTTACTTATTTCTGCTCAGTCGGGCTCAAAATTAATGTTTTTAACATTAGAGTTTATTAACTCAGACATGCCAATGTCTAAAACAGTGACAGACTCATTCTTGGTATGGCCTGGCTAGAACATCATGAACCGAATTAGTAATATTTATTGTGAGGAGTAGCTTCTCCAGACAAGCTATTGATAAGCCTTTCTGGCAAAAGCCACGGCTTCTTTTCAGGGGCGAGATGAGACATTTTACTGTCTTCACTCCCCTGACCGTGGATCAATTGGAAGTCTAAGACCTTAGGCGCCACGCGCAATATTCCTAGCAAAGTTTTGGAGAGTCATGGACCCACCTTTGCTAGGCAACAAATGAGATCATATCTCGAATCCAAATCAAGGACGAGACAGCGTTCCATACTGTCAAAGTCCAGAAACTTTATACCTAAGTTCAATGGAACTTTGGGAACAGTGACCCGAGTCCCTGTCCCTAAGCAAACAGTGTTATTGTATTATCTCCATGCGCTCTAAGTACCTCCACGTATTGTTGATTTCCCTCAATAGAAAGGCGTCGAGCATAATTGCAAGACACTCCTGAGTCAATTAAAATTGACCACGGCTTACCAAAGCCCTTTACAATCGAAATGAGCACCAAGCTAATTGGGGCAAGGTTCTATTTATTCTCACCTCCTTGAGGTTTAACCGAGCCTAGGTCTTCCCCAGAAGGGCGCCCCGCATCTACTGGGTATCGACGTTTCCCCGCACCGTACCAGATCTCTGGTATAGGTCGGAGTTGGAGCTCTTTCGGGCTTTACGCAAATTTCGAAGTGGGCAGGCAGGGCGTAAATGTTTCGTGCATTCGCGCACATAACATCTACGGATGGTCTTATGCTGTTCCACAGCTTGAAGAGCCTCTTCTCCTTCCTCAACGAGGCTTATAAACATAGGTTCCGCTCTATTAGACGGAACCCATGTGCTCGAAGAGCTTGTTCGGTAAACAGGCGTGCTAACGCGGGCAGACTTAAAGTCAAAGTCGGCGCGTAGCGCTATGGCAACTGCCTCTTCGAACGTAGCCGGATGAGATCGGAACAATTCCGTCCGGGCAATGCCTTCATTGAGACCCCCCATAAAAAAGGTCACTACAATTGCCTCTTGCACCGGGTCTTGATGCATAGATGCAATGAGAGTTCTCAACTCCTGGACAAAGACCCCCAGGGTTCTTTTACCCTGCCGAGTCGCTAGGAGTCGTGCTCGCATGCAAAAAGCCTGATCAGGCGGTGCAAACATGCTGGTCACTTGCTGTTTCAGCGAATCCCATGAGGGGAAAGCGTCGTTTATGGATGTGCTGCACATTAATGCCCACTCTATGGCTCTACCTCCAAGTTTGGACATGGCCATAGCCACATTTGCCTTTCTGGTAAGAACAAGACGTAATCAATGGACATTTCCATTTGCTCAATTCAAAAAGGGAGATTTTCTCCCTCTTTTCCCTCATTTTTTTTTACATTTACAGTTAGAGGGCGAGCCCTCGGCTCTGAGTCAGGTACGGAGATGTACCGGGTAGGCATAGATGCCGCTAAAGGGTCCTGTACCTGACCGATCAGGGAGGCTTTGTACCGCATGAAAGCTTCAAGCCTTGCATGCAGGACCTCTGGTCCCTGGGAAATAATAAATTCCACGTGCTCAAGCCCGAATAAGATTTTGAGCTTGTCATAAGCGGCGCGTTGCGCTTCTGACAATTCTGGAACCTCTTTCACTGTCGTAAAAAATAAGTCTTGTAAAGACTCAGGCGTAGGTTGACTACGAGTGCTACCAGGTGTAGCGGAGCTATCACGCTCCTAAAGTCAGAGAAAGACTCTCAGACTCAGAGAGTCACTTAGTTCTATTGAGCTTATGGGTTTAACAACTCTGGGAGTCGTACATGCTATTAAAGCTTAAGGAATCCTAGTTCAAGGGATTCAGGGGTTCGTAAAGCCAAGTGGCAACTAGTGCCCAAGAGGATATACCTTAGAAAGGCTTCTATCTCTTACAAATCAATGCGCAAGCCTTAGGAAGGCACTTAACGCTTTAAGATCAATGAGGAACTGCACTTTATTTAATTATTTAAATCTAAAAACCTTACCCTAGCTAATTTAAAATAGATTTCGGCCCCAGATTTATATCTGGCGGCGACCACATAATTATTGCCCATATTTAATGGGATTTAAGCAACTAACTATTTTAAAATTAGATAAAGGGTATTTTACCCATTTAGTAAATGTACCACAACAACGGTTCTCCAACCGATGTGTGCCCCATTACACTATCAGCTTAAAGACATGAACTTTCCCTAGTGACCCTGCCAGTTTAGCAGTGGTCAATAAAACTACGTCCTATGACCGACCTCTCGGCGGTATCATAGGCGAGTTTGATGCTAAAAGCGTGAGCGAGGCTCAACGCTTTTTGATTAAGCGATTAGCCATCACACGAAAAGTCCGTGACGAGATGGCAAGCGCACAGGACAAGCAAAAAGAATATGCTGACCGAAATGGTCTCAAAATTAACGAACGCTTTAAAGTGGGTGAAAAAGTACTATTAAGTATTGCTACCCTACCTAAAAATGCAATTTTTGTACTACCTGGAGGTACTACGAAGTTGTTGCACCGTTTCATTGGGCCCTTTAAGGTGGTAATAGAGGTTGGTGACTCAAATTATAGGCTCACCCTTCCCTCGTATATAAAGACGCGCCGTATTTTAAGTGGGTCGTCTGAAACGGTATGTAGACTCAAATGAGCCTCATACCCCCATTCGTCGAAGAAGACGATGGTGACGCCGACTGTGAGTCTAGCGGCGATCAGATGAGGGAGACGGTGAATTTACTTGGTGACTGCCTATGAAAAGGAGCACCAGCTGAGGCCTCTTCGCTAGTCTCAAATGGACTAGCAGAAGTAGCGTAGTGAGAAGAAACAGGGGGTACAGTACCGCCCATGATTTCTTTCACACGCAAGCGGGCGATATTAATTCGCTGCGACCGCTGTATCATCGCATCGGAATGCGGATGAATGCGGCGCAAGAATTTCGCCTCGTATTGGTCGGGCGTTTCATTTAAACGCAACACGACCGGGTCTTCCATAATTTAATGACACCATAATAGTTTTGAGCATTTAGAAAAGCGCGTTTTTTGAGCGACGCTATTGTCCCGTTTACACGAGGCCATTCAGAGAGAGGGAGCATAAGTGATATGCCACCCGTCACACAGCCACGTTTAATACGGCTGGCTTGTGACAGCGACTAAGCACATTCACGCGTCGTCGGCGGAGCGTTACGCTCAGAATCCTCTATGTCAGAACCATTATGGATAATGGTCTGAGCAAAAGACGGTGTGGTTTTACCCAACGGAGAAGCGGCTGCGCCTTTATGGGCAGCGCTCGCAATAACCGTCGCTGCGCTATCCAGCGCAGACGACGAGACAGCATTCGTAAGTGTTGCTGTCTCCATGTTATGAGCAATGATAGAAGTTTGGATGGGCAATAATGTGCCATCATCCTTCCTCGTGAGATCCTTGTCCGCATCATTACTTTGAGGTGACGGCAACGGTCTCGACTCATTGTAGTCGACAATGAGCGACGGATCAACATCCTCACTGATTAAGTGGGATGAATCCTTAAGCCCCGTTAACGCGACAGCAGCAGTAGCGGTCGGCGTTTCAGCTAAGGCATTGGACGCTGCAGGGCGTGTTAACGCGGCGCGCGCGCTAAATGCAAGAGTTAGTGGGCGTCTTCGCAGACGACCCTCCAACGTTGCCCATGTAGGTGGCACCTTTGGCGCCGTGTATGAAAACAGAGGTCGCTAGAGTGAATCAGAGACTTAGCGGCGCGTCAAGCAGCATAGTTCTTCCTTCCACTTTATCGAAGTTTAAAATGTAACTTCGTTCTTTAAGGGAGTGGATAGTGTAACTGGCTAAAGTTGCCCTAATGTTACACAGTCCCCGTTAAATACACTTGGTGTACTCAAGGGGATGGTCAATTTCTTAAATAAAGTAATTAGACCCACCACTTGAGTGTGGTTCACATTTGTGACCAACCCTTGTGTATGTGATGCACATAGGTGCATTCACATTAGGAGGGATGTCGCCTAGCGTCATCCGTTACGCGAGATATATAGAGATACGCTCGCAAAACATATTAGTGTAATCAATAGAGATGACAGTTCAATTTGGTAAAAATTGGAATTTATATTTAATGCGATTATATTTAAATCGGTCTCAAACTACTTTCTACTTATCAAGTGCGCACGAGGAGTCGAATCACCGCTCCCGTGACGACACGTTTACCAGAGTACCTAGTGCGTTGGATGAGGTCGCTAAGGCGCCCACCACAATTACCTCACGGCACACGAAATTAGACGGTCAAACAGCTTCTCCGCTGCGCTAGGGTGTGTGCTTAAGTAGAGCGTGCCCCCATAAAGACTTGCCCACCTACAACTTTCAACTTAAGAAGTGCGCACGTGAAGACGGATTACCGCTTCCGTGACGACACTTGTACTAAAGTACTTAGCTCGTTGGGTGAGGTCGCTTAGGGGCCCACCAACAATCTCACTGCACGTGTGAGAAGACGGTCAAACCGCCTTCTCACTGTGCCTAAAGGTGTGTGCGTAAGTAGAGCGTGGCTGCTATAGTAGCACCTGTCTACACCCACCCTTGTGTCTTAATGTGCTTTCGCATTTAAGGGGATCAAGACATCATCTGCGATTTAAAAAAGTAAGCTCGCCATGCAGGAATACACATCTACAGATGGCATCCAATCATTGGATAAAGTTTATATTTAATTACATTTGGTTTAAATATATTTCCCTAGTCGAACGTGAATAAAACAGTGTCTAGTTTTAATCTAGCCACATCATTTGTCAAAAGGATCCAAAAAGACGAGTGAAGGTATTCTACTTTCATACTTCACTCCTACTTAGTGGCTTGCACTTCATTTGCTGCATCATTGGGGACAAAATAATACTTTTATTGTTGCCTAAATTGTTTATCGGGCATATAAATCTAAAATTCCCTTGCGGATCTCCAATATCAATGACGCTATTATAGGATACTTCTTGTCCTCAAAACTGCATCTCATGCTTTACGCGCAAGTAAAAATATCGTTTGCCTTGCAAAAGGATATATGGAGCTTTGATTTCTCGTGGTGAAGCGTGTGTCGACACAATATTGGTTAAAACGCAACTTTTTAAAATGGCTGTGTCATCACTCCCGGGGCTAACTATATTTTGGTGTTGTCGCATGGTGTTAAGTCATCTGGTCGCTCAATCGTCGCATGAATACCCAATTTTCTCTTCCAGATGATTTCAATTATCGATGAGCGTGATGTATATATTTGAAATTTCGTTTCTGCAGCTGGTGGTAAAAACATGGTCTTAATTAATCTGAACTTTTTTCCAGCTCAATGCTTGCGATGCGAAATAACGCATGAATGTCGCATCCATTTCCGAACAGTCCAAGAAAGTTGCTGGAAGTTTTTTTTACGGCATCTCGATTAGTTGTCGGCTTGCTTCCGATATTGTGACCACAGCAATTGTTGAGCTTGTACAATGGTTCGATATGACATTACTTTATATCTTAATGGCGCAATGAGTCTATTAAATACCTAAGCACGTGATATTGGCTGCAAAATATTCAATATGTTGTGCTTTGTCTTATTTGTTAAGCAAACGTGTCGTTAATTTTCGTGCAAAAAGAAGCCATCATATTTATATGAATCAGATGCCGGCTCTATTTGTCGCAACGAAAAAGTCAAGATTTCCACGTGTCCTACGCTAAAAGGCTTTATCTCCGTCCAGGAACGGGAGGATGTCGTCCCGCTCACGTCTTGTCCATAAAAGTGGATTCGCGCATGCCAGCGCATCACGTTATCCGCTCGTTCTTTTTTTAAGAAACTTCGGTTGGGGGAGGCACAAATTGCTAAACAGTGACATTCTTGTATGATAAACAGGACTGTCATGTCTACTCTTTATCTATCATAAGATATTTATTGCCCGATAGCCACTGCAAACTAACAAAGCCTATGGTCACCGCACAGTCAGGTCCCCCATTCTATTTCAAGCAAGATAAATGGTATTGGATCTTCCACCTGATCGGAGTTTTTCGAAAGTCTCGTTATATTAGCTCATACTTGCTATTGTTAGCGTCACTATCCCTTACAACTTGCATAAAAAATCTAATCTTTTTCGCATTAGGTCTACTGCGACAAGGCTACCACCACTTCATTGGTGGCAATCGATTGCATGACTCGTCTAATTTTAATTTTTGTTTTCAAGAGACCGCTACAGTTTTAATTGGAGCGAGTCATTATCATTTTGCTTCCGTCTCAGTAAGATCTCTTTCTTTCTTATTTCAACGAGCGACATGGTGCGTATGCTCCTGATTAGCAGTATTTTTGTGTCTGCGATTTCCCTCGGAGATTCGAGTGCTTTCCTCGTAGCCGCTAATATAGAGCAGGAAATGCGTGACACAATCCCAGTCGCGCCAGTTGCTAGATACCTGAAAGCTGGAGAACTGCGCAAATCTGCGAAATCTGAGGAGAGAATGTTTTCCAGCTCCAAACTATTCAAATTCTCCAAAGAAGACGAGAAGTTGTTCCAAGAAGCCGCGAAAGAGATTACTGATACAGCTTCAACCGCAAAAGGAGCTACAAGCAAATCAGAGACTGTAAAAAGAGAGATAGACCCAGTTGAAAAAACAATGGCAGCAAAAAGAAGAAAAAGAGCCGATGCAAGAAAGAGAATAGATCTTGAAAATGGCATGGAAAAGCTCAATACAGATGACAACTAAAAGGATAATACAAACAACAATGATGCTACGTAATTTAATGTTGATGTATTAATTAAATCTGTAAGCGTCAAATTTTACTTGACATTTAAAAGCTATTGAAGTAGTACACTCCGAATTATTTCTGGTTGTCAATTTCGTCAATTTGTTAATTGCGCTGGAGCATATGTTAGGTGAATACGGGGTAATTTCTTAAAGGCATTCAGGTCATATTTAAAAAGCCCTGTAAGTACATTGTAATGGTGTTTCCGTTTCATAAATATTATTTTCGGTAAGAGGAATAATAAATACGATTTCCTTTAAGAGAAAATCAATAGATTTTTTGGTCTTTTATCAAATTCGACTTAACAGTTCCAATATTACCAATTTTGGTAATATTGACGCGATAAGACAGTGATTCTTTTAATTGGTTGATTTTAGTTTGAATCAACCGATCTACACGTGTAACGGGGTGTATCGTTACAAGAAAATTAACACTTTAAGGTTGTTAATTGTATATTATCTAAAAGGTAGAGAATATTTGGAGAATATATCTTTACGTGGTAATTTCCTAAAAGCTTATCTATTGGTAGATATACACCATTATATCTACTTTCTCCGCGGTCCAGTCAGCGCTGGACGCACGCAAAAGAAAAAGACAGATAAGACTTCATTACATGTTTTGTATTAGTTTAAAATTAATTTAGTACTTAATAGACAGAAGCAGAAGAACTTAATTATATTAAATACGGTTTTATCAACCTCTTTTAAGCAAGTGCTATAAAGAGAGTCTTCCTTTGCACGTACTAGGTGCGTGAACTGACGTGAGGCACCACTCGCACCGAGGCAGTGCGAAGTGGACTTTTATTGAAACAGTACAAGTCAGTAGTGCTCCGTTACACCTGGTAGCACTTTGTAGTTCGTCCGTTTCGCGTGATAGCTACTCCTTTCTAAGTGACATAGAAAGGAGTGCGGTCAAACGAATGAGTTCGACCGTAGGGAACGATGCCATCTTGGCCATGCTGTCCGATTTTGACAAAGATGCCCTCTATTTATCATCGCCAAGTTCATACACATGAACATGACGAGGCGAAGGAGAAGGTAGCCTTGCTTAATCCGCAAGGCTCTCAACAGGCAGAATTGTTGAGGTTACAACAAGTACAGAACCCTGTACCTGGGATGACGCACACGCGTCGTCCGGAAACCTGAAAGATTGACATCTCTAAGTATAGGGGAGTCGAAGAAGACTCTCTCTTGAGATGGTTTGTCGAGTTGGACGATGCATTAAGGGCACGTCACATCGTCGACGAGCAAATGCAAGTCGCATTCGCTCAATCAGATTAGGCAGGTCGCTCCAAAACTTGGGCATTGAGCCTTACGTTGCGCGACCCATACGTCTTTGGGTCGCTATAGGCTTTTAAAGCCCGGCTCAAACAGACGTTTGAACCGCCAAGGGCTGAGTTCAGAGCTCGTTCAGAGCTTCTGAAACTTAAGCAAGGCAAGCGTGATGTTCACGCATATTTTCAGCACATACGACTCTTAGCGAGTTGTATAACAAATAACATAGTCCAAGAACACACGTTGATTACGGTGTTCATGCAAGGTCTTACGGATGGTCCCGTAAAGACCCACCTGTTCCGCTTGGGACTGGATACGCTTCAAGAAGCAACATCCGTTGCGGAATAGAAGGATTTTAAGCTTGAGACAGGCTTAAGCTAGTTCGTCATCGTATCGTCCTCCATGACGACACGATTTAGGAAGTCCAGAGCACATGGACCTCTCTTACATCGAAAGCGAGAGACCTCGCTTTTCAAACAACAAGCGATTGCAGAAAAATGCAATCGCTGTCAAAAGTTAGGACACTATGCTAATAATCGTAGTGCTTCACGCCCAGTACCGAGAGGTACTGACCATAAATATGGACCTAATGCAAAAAGGGCAACGGTCGCGGATCCGACGTTGTTGCGAAATCGCAACAGCGAGGCGGACCGCCAAAAAATGGACGGGGTCAGCAGGGGCGCAACGCCCTACTGATCCAGCAACCTCAAGAGAATTTGCAAATGACTAAAGTTGCTCCAGACACACAATCATTATGTGTCTCTGCACCTAAAGATGAGGAATCCCTCATCACCTTAAAGCTATATGTGACAATTGATTTGTCACTCAGAGCCCTAGTGGACTGCGGAGCGTCGAATAACTTTATTTGTCGCCAGTCACTAGAGGGTCGTAGGCTCAAAAATGTTGAGTGCGACATCCCTCCAACGAAGATGGCGGTGCGTCTAGCGATAGGCGCATCGATAACAGTGATAAAACGTGTAGTAATTTCACTATACGTTAAGAGAATTACATTATGATGATGATTTAATCGTACTGGATTTGAATGACAAATGTGATGTCATCCTAGGATTACCTTGGCTCAGGAAATAACGAGCCAAGGATCAGCTGGCAGCATTGATCCGTAAAGATACCTGCCACTTTTTCATCAGATCGCCATCTGATGAATGTCTTGGAGCGTCCACAAGCGTGTGGATGTACTACGAGTGAGTGCGATGGCCTCACTTGTGGTATGGTCGTTAGTACAACTGCACAAGATCACAGTGTGAATACTTATCACACTGTGGAGTCAGCTGCCGGCGGCTGTGCAAATGCTCAGGAAGCGCCGAAGGTCCACAGCTCGAAGAAGGCGAGTGGATTGAGACATGAATGTACGCGTGGCGGGCGACATTTAAGAAGTATACCGGTTGCCCCAAAGGGACAACACGATGATCCTAGGTCGAGAAGAGAGTCGATCGTAGAGGACCCGACTGTGATAGCGCAACTACACTCGGAAGACGTTGAGGCAAGAGGTCCCCACGTACTTGAGGAGAAATCTCCTCAAATACTTGAAGGATCTAGACTTCAAGATCTCGAGGGATTAATCCCTTGGCAGCCTGTGGATAAATCCCAGGAAGAAACCGAGACATTAAATGTCTTGGTTGATAACGGTTCGAGAGTAGGTGCTTCTACTCCTGATTTGTATGCGCCTCCGAAGTTAACTTCGGAGATCACTCAATTACCAACCCTAGAACCTAAGCCGTTCTTGAGATATCTGCAGTGTGGGAAAATCAAGCAGATCTGCGTACTCATCACAAAGAACGATTACGTAACCGACATTCGGTCAGCGGTAATTTTTGTAGAGAACGAATAGATTCTCAGCAGCTCATCGATGAGCGAAAGTGTCCTCGAAGGAAAGTCTCGGATTGACAGATCTACTTCTCAATCCTGGGAGTCACGCAAGGCAAATCCCTTATACAAGTATTTGATTGAATTCAGGGATGTATTCCCTAAAACAGTTCCATGCAAGTTGCCTAAGATAAAGGTACTCGACATAAGATCGAGCTCAAACCGGACTCGAAGTACTGTGTCATAAAACAGGGGCCACTGCCTCGTGAACAAGTACTTGCGATCGATAAATTCTTTACCGATCGAGTAAAAGCGGGCCATGTAAGGAAGTCACCCCCCCCCACATAGCTCTCTGACCTTCTGTGTACGAAAGGCCACAGGAGGGTGGCGGTTAGTGCATGCATTTAACAAACTGAATGCTGCAACGGTACCGGCTCAAACGCCGATACCGAGAAAAGACGTCATCATAGATGGTATCTCTAAGAGTACTATCTTTTTGTCTAAGGATCTGATGGATGGGTTCTATCCAATCCTTATGCGTGAACGGAACATCCCGTACACAGCAGTAAGCACTCCCAGTGGGATGCTCTGGGAATGGCTAGTATTGCCACAGGGGCTTAGTAACGCCCCTGCAACATTCAACAGATGTGTAACACTTCTGTTGAGACCGGTGCGAGAATTTGAATTGAGTTATTCCGACGATGTATTCGTCCATAGCCGAGCCATGGACGGAAAGACGGACGTGGAAGCTCATAAAACTAACGTTCGTCAAGTTCTTACACTTGTGCGAAAGCATGAGTTGTACGCAAATCTCAAAAAGTGTATGTTCGCTGCAAGCGAAATACCACTTCTTGGGTGCATCGTCGGTAAACACGGCGTGCGCCCTGAGCCCGAAAAGATCAAGGCAATTACCGGCTGGCCAATTCCAGTCGATGTCAAGGGACTCAGAATGTTCCTTGGATTAGCGGCGTACTTGCACAAGTACTCACGCAAGTATGCGGAGATGACAGCTCATCCCTCTCGTCTCTTGAAAAAAAAAACGAGAAACGGCTATGGAACGCTGATTGTCAGCGTTCGTTTGAAGACATCAAGCAAAGCTTGATGCGACCGCCCATATTGGCGATTGCAGATCAAGACAGACCATTCATGTGGTCTGTGACGCCAGCGATTTCGCAATCGGCTGTGCAATTATGCAATACGATACAGATGGCGCGGATCGCGTCGTCTGTCACCAATCGCGTCAGCTGCAACCAGCTGAGCGCAATTACCCAGTGCATGACAAGGAACGCCTTGCCATGAAATATGCACTGGCTAAATTAAGGGTCTATCTCCTCGGAGATAGACCGTTCATCGTATATACGGACCATCCGTCATTACGCACAGCCGTAAATAGCCCACACCTCTCGCAAAGAATGACGAGGTGGCTATCCTTCTTCGCGGAGTATAACTTCTCCGTCGAATACAAACCAGAACGACTTAATGTCGTCGCTGATGCGTTATCACGCCGACCCGATTTCGAGTCAGCTTTCCCCTCCAACAGTGAAAGTGATCTTACTGTTGCGATACTCACTACGAGTGTTCCGTCATCAACCTTAGTTGATGACATAAAAAAAGCCTATAAAGAAGATAAGGACCTTCTATGTTTGATATATCATTTATTGAAACCATCCGATAAATATTTTAAAGATCTACCGGCTTTATATCGATCGTTATCCGATCGATACACAACACGTAACGGCTTATTGTATTACACAGCCGTTACCGGCGACACTCCACGTATCGTCGTCCCAACTCACAATAATTTGCGCTTGCGCATCATGTATGAGTGTCACGATGCTTCAACAAGTGGACATCGTGGACGTGAGAAAACTTACTTCACAGTAAGTTGCTACTTTTACTGGCCCCGCCAGTATCAGTTTGTGCGCAAGTACATTCGTGCTTGCGAGGTATGTCAACGGGTGAAGCCTAGCCCTTCATCCCGTGCACCTCTTCAACCTCAACCACTATGGACTTCGCCTTCGGATTGCTCGAAGACGACCACAATGGAATCCTTGATTTTGTAGACAGATTCAGCAAGATGGTACATCTTGCTGCGATACCAGAGTCGATTACGGCTCCGGGTTGTGCCCGTGTCTTTATCGACACGGTATTCAAACATTATGGGTTACCCCGTGAACTGGTCTCGGATAGAGATCCAAGATTCACGGCGGAGTTCTGGCAAATCGTGTTCCGACCTCTCGGAACACGGCTGACCATGTCAACATCCGATCACCTAGAAATGGATGGTCAAACAGAACGCGTAAATCGCGTCCTCGAAGAGATACTTCGAGGTTACGTCTAATCGTATCCGAATTGGAGCGAGTTGTTACCGATGGTCGAATTCGCCATCAATAATTCGGTGCATGCGTCTACAACGCATACACCCTTCTTCGTGAATGGCTTACGCCATCCTCGCATACCCACCCTATAAGAGGGATCCTATAATTTAAGGGGGGACTCGCACGAGCAGAACCATTTCTGGCTCATGCTCATCATCACGCGTCGAATTTACCAAAGACGCGAAGGCTGTCGATGTCGAAGCAATCGACATCGAAGATGAGACAACTCTCATGACAGTGCGCACAAATTGCACTGAAAAAGACAAAACAAATGAGTCAGCAGAGGAATTTCTGCTGACTCGAGAATCATAAATCCGGTTCGTTCAGGATTCCATTGCTAACGCAATAGACCGACAGAATAGGAATGCAGACAAACATGGAAGAGCAATTGTTCATTCATTTAACATTAATGATCTAGTGCTACTCTCTACGGTAAACCTACCAAAGCGTTTAGTCACTAATGTGGTAGCAGCTAAGTAATACCCAACTTCATTCGGCCATTCCGTGTACTGCATCAGAGAGGCATGCGTACACAATAGAATTGCCACGTAGGAGGCGAACGCATCCTACGTTTTACGTTGGTCGGCTCCGCCCGTACCATCAGTACGCGGCTTCTTCCGAGGACGGATTTGACCACCCTTTTCAAGAATCCCTAAAAAGATTCTTGTGATCGCGAACCAGATTCTCATGTTGAACCTGAAATTTTCATGCCGGTTCCGAATATCCTCGAAACTACGATGAGCTGACGACATCTCATTGCGAACAGCATGATACTTCCGTTCGTACTCCAACATGGGGTACGCACTCTTCGAACGGTCTTCCAACCGTTCGAAATGGTGAGCCTGCACCGTCTGCTTCAACGAGCGACGCTTGCTGCGCTCGTGGTCAAGTCCCTCCTTCAAATCATGGAGAACGTGATCGATTTTGTCGATCCTCGACATCAGATCTGACATACGGTTCGGATCTAATTTTCTTTTCTCCACCACAACCATTGGTCAAATCTCACGGTTATCAACGTTTCCTTGTGAAACTATCCAAAACCACTGTGATGTGAAGAGGCAGCGAACGAGTTATCTAGTTCGCTGGCGCGGTTATCCACCTTCACAGGCCAGCTGAGAGCCTCGCTACCAGCTGATTGATGACGTCGTGGGCCTCGTCCGTCAGTATAAAGAGACCCATCCGATGGTTCAGAAGGCCCATCGGAAAACACGCGCCCCTGGCGCATGTAAATCGATTGCAAAACGTCAATGGCATCACGCATCTCAATAGAGATGCGAGCCTTTTCCCAGGGCGAAAAAAGGGAATAGACATCCCCTTTTACTCGCTTCGTGTTGTAAAAAGAACACGGACAGGGATCACCCCACGTGAGGCATGGAAGCCCAGCCTCACGTGACAACCGATGCAATCTATACTTTGCACCGGCTGGAGTTCGTTTCTCAAACAACGCGAATCGCGTTAACTCTTTAAAGTCAGGCTTCGCGTCCAATGTCTTTAACATTGCAAATGAACGCGCTCCAGGCTTGCATAAGCGAGACTTTATCTCGCTTATTGTTGCCACTATACCATCGATACTTGAAAAAAGCATCGAGATAATAATCTTTCTCAGCGCAAAACTTCTTCGCAAGGCCATGAAGCTTTGTCGCAATAAATAAGAGATATTTGTTGTGAGGAGTAGTCTCTCCAGATAAGCTAATAATTAGCTGCTCGGGCAAAAACCACGGCTTCTTCTCAGTGACAAGACGAAACATTTTAGTGTTCACGATCTTCTGAGTGGTACCCACTGAAGAATGGGTACCACAAGAGCTGTTATTACGATGGCTTACACCATTGTCATCACCACGCACAATTCCAATAAATGTTTCTTACTTTCAATTTCAGATCTACTGCAGTCTCAATAAGTCACTATCTTTCTTCACGTAGTCATTGAATAAACAGCAGAGGAAGGCCATTTCCTACTTTTACTCCAGAACTACTGCAGTCGCGAAAAAATCACTAATATCAACCAATGGATAAGCTCTTAGAGTATAACCGTTTGAAATAATAATCTCCAAATATTCTCTATTTTTTAGATAATATATTAATTATCAACCTTAAGTGTTAATTTCATGTAGCGATACACCGTTACATCACCCCCACTTAAACGACAATCACGTATTGCGGGTGACGGCACGGAAGACGGTACTGGCGATGAGGAACCATCCTCATCGTCGGAATCGAACATGCTGTAGCATATGCTACCAGCACGTCTACTAGAATGAGCCCCCTCATTCGTAGGCTCATAGTCAGCCGCCTGACGATGATCAGGCGACTGTTTCATTCTCCCCGAGTCGGTCGTTTCGTCCGACTAGCATTCGTAGTCGACCTCCAAAGAAAGGTCGTATTCAGGTGGTGAATCACCACGTGCACCCGCAACATCTAGTGTTGCGCGAGTGACAGATACTACGGCAGACGTTCCGTCTGCCGCAAGAGATAACAGTGCGTCATTAAACGACAATCACTCTGACTGTCATTGGATGGAGCGATCACTTAGTTTAAAAGTGATATTGATTGGTCAGGACCATCATGTTAAATTCCATCGCATGAAGAACAAACTCATGGGGGTGTTGATAGTGCTGCGCCTTCGGCTGCGGTTCGTGCACCGCGGTTGGGAGGGGTGACGTAATGAGGTGTATCGTTACATGAAATTAACACTAAATGTTGTTAATTAATATATTGTCGAAAAGGTAGATAATATTTGGAGGATATTACTTTAAATAGTAATGCTCAGAAATCTTATCCATAAATAGGTATATGCTATTATATCAATTTATCCCGCAGACTAATCACCTGTAGATGTAAACAAAAGAGAGTGACATATAAGAAAAGATAAGATTTCAATTGCATGTTTAGTATTAGTTTATAATTAAATAGAGTTAACATATAGAAAGAAGAAATACTTAATTATAGTAATACAATTTTCATGAAACCCTCATAAGGCTAGTTTCCTAAAAGAGAAGTCTTCCTCTGCACGTACTAGTGTACGTGAAATAACATAAGGCACCACTCGCAACTGAAGCAATGCGAAGTGGACTTGTACTGAAGCAGTACAAGTCGTAGTGTTCCGATACATTGGCTGGCTCTTCGCAACCCAGACATCACAATCTGATGAAGGCCTTGATTATGGTTAGGCATATTACGTATGATACCGAATGGGATTTCATCCGCGGCGGCATATTTATATATACACGCCTTGTCGTGTGCGGCCAGAGTGTTGAAGCTCCAAGAAAGTGAGGCTTAGTTTCGTTGTGTCACACCCGTAGTCTGCATCATTTTTGGCAATAAGCATAACCAAGTAGCAGCAAAAAAAACTGTATGTTAATTCATACGTACTGGCTGTTTGATTTCGTCTTGTGCAAACGCAAATGCGTCGCGAATGGCGCCGACACAATATCACGAAAGCTAATGGATGATAATTGAAGGTGAAAAATCGTCAAATGTTTTCTGGGGTGGATGAGCTGAGTATTCCCCTCATACTTTAGTTCTCCTAAAGATCTAAATAAACGTGGGATGTCGAAAGTAAGGACGTACCTTTCAAAAGTATCTAGTACTGGTGGAAAGCCACAAAATCAAGAATTCTGCTCCTTTGGCAAATTTGCTTGTTCCGGCTGACTGCTGAAAGTCTTATGTTTGGAACGTCGTTGAGTGAAAATATCATTCCACTGTAAGCGCGTGCATCAGCATTATACGATCGTCTATACGCGACGTTGCTGAGAGCCCATGAATGGCTTTTGAGCTGCTGGAATCAATTTATATTTTTGCTCGCTAAACGCTTCAGTTCATAATGCCAGCTAGATACCCGAAATCAATCATCGCCCCTATTGGGCAATTGCTTTGTAGACACTAGAACCCTTTATCATTGTGTCGACGGTCGACCATCTGCAGCTAAAGGTAAAAATACCATTTTCATCATGTAGTAGGAGCTGGTAGATTAAAATTTGTTTCGAAAATTGGATTTTATGCTTTCCTAAAAGATTTTTTTCATTTAAAATGCAGTCTCATTAGACTGCATGTCGATGTTTGATTACTGGCTGACCCAAGTGACCGCGCATATGTTTATGATATCGGATGTTCTCAGTTAAAATAATCAATAATCTTTGTGTGTTCTTCTGGATACACATTGTAACTGAGTTGTACGTATACAGCTTTACTCCTTGTTTGTTTCGACCCCAACTCCCGTTCTCAAAATGGAGTACGTTAAGCTTGACCAGCGCATAGCTCATGGCAAGTAGCTCATTGTACAATTCTTACGGCTGCGTTTAAATTTAGCATCAGCTTTAACGCGAACCCGCGTTTTTTTCTTTCACCATCGGTGTGCGAAAGCGCACTTCCAAACACAAAATTGCATGTGTCCCATGCCAAGCGGAGCAATCTAGCGTCTATAATTCAATGCAGAGCACATGTTTTTACGGGAAATCCACAGGCCCTTGATGAACACAGTTACCTTGGTTTGCTCATCAATCGGTTTGCTCTTGATACAACTCACTAGGTATTGTGTGTGTTGGGCGTAAGCGTGAATGTCACGCTTGCCCTGCTTTAAATTTAGGAGCTCTGTTCGAGCCCTGAATCCGGCACGTGGTGGCTTAAACGTCTGTCTAGTCCGGGCCTTTGCGACCTCTTACGACCCAAACACATATGTATCGTGAAACTTGAGCCGTAACGACCAAGACTTGGCACGTCCAGCCAACATGGACATGCCAAACTTTACTTTCTTCGCATCGTCATCGATTCGGCGAGTTTTACTGGCATCGTCTAGTTCGACGAACCATCTTAACAGAGTGCTTTGAAGCTAAGCTAAAGATATCAATCTTACATTCGTCGAAATGCTTCTGTGTAATTTCCGACCATACCTATTCTAGAAGATGGTAGGGTTGCGTAATCTCATCATAACTATTGTGTCAATAGCTCGATGACCCCCACCAATAACGTATATCTTCATTATATCGAGCTTGACAGTTTTACGATTGGATCAATCTTGCCGATCCAGCTATGGTGAATTTTTAATTAAGTTTTTATTACGTCATAGTGTGTATATATAATGAAGATTAAGTTCAAATATCACTATAAATTAGCTTAAGTTGTGATGTGCTTTTGGTCCGGCTATTTTAAGTCAAAAAAGTAGGGTGTGAAAATCACTATTATGACTAACATATGGACAGAGGTCCATCAATCTTTAAGCCACCACCACCAATAAAGCATCATAAAATTTATTGGAAATTAAACAAATTATCAAATTATAGGAAACACCTATCAAGGTGAATTTGCACATACCAATTAATTAGTAAATGCAAGTAGAATGTTCAATGCATGTTTCCGACATACTTGAGCTGTATGACACCTTCATACTTGGTTGAACATTTGTGTAAGTCCATGAGCTTTGCGAGTCGTATGGGCTTCAATCCTTGGTCTTGCAGTCAAACATCAAAAATAGTTTGATTCGGAGAAGTACGTCCCCCTGTCTAAGTGGGACTCAGAATTTGATAGCTAAAACAAAAGCTCGCGTAACTACTAAGTTATACGCAAAGAAGCGTAGATTGCGGTTTCTCGTCGTGGCTGACCAGCTTTTCGAAATACACTCCAGATGTTTGATTTATATATCTAAACAAGCGTGAAGCCACGTACTGCAACCGTGTTTCCGGGCTTTACGTACCTTCTCTCGTTTTGACGCAATAAGTTCCCACATTCCACTCATCCAGAGATGTGTCACAATTATTTTGATAAGACCAATGCACCTCGGAAGACTGTGATATTGTGCCCCCAGTCCAAACCTGCGTCTGCCATATTGTGTAGGAAATAGCTTGCGTTGATGAGAGTGAAATTAATTCTTATTATAAGCTCATTATTTACGCCAGCCGCGTTGCCTTTCCTACTCTCCCGTCCATTCGATTGACAGCGTACCTTTTTGGTTCTGACTCTACCTTGAACTGTGCCCATATACAAAAGCCAAGATCTGACAGCGACTCTTGCCGCGCATTCTAAAATCCGCCGAAACCGACCTCAGTGGCCGAGTGGTTAGGCACTGGAATTGGGACCGGAAAGTACGTGGATCGATACCCGCGGAGGGCGGTACGATGACACATCGCCGGAGATAGGCTAAAAAGCAGACGAGCAACCATCCAATGGACGGTCGCCCTGCCAACCCGCACCGAAGGTGTGTGATAGATGGGTGGGAGGAGGCCCTGTAGCCGAAATTCCCCATAGTGTTATGAGGGGTGCGGGGTTCCAATAAGAGAACTTCGTCAAAATTGAATCTCTAAAATCCGCCAAAACCTTTCTCTTTTCACCACATTTTCCAACACTCCTCCACGGATGTAGCCATTTTGGCCGTTTTATCAACACCATCGCCTCCATCGCCACCATCACCCCATTCTTCGCAACCTCTTTCTCCTTGAATTTCTTTGCATATTTCGCCAGGCCCATGAGTGCGCGCAATGTCGCGAGCCTTGCTGGGTCTAATACTTTAGGGAGCAGTCTGCTAGCATCTGCTCCGAGCGCACGTATTGTGCGAGCACGATGCCGCGTCTAGCAAAGTCGCACACAAATTGACCCACGCGTCAGTGTGTTTTGCTTCAATTGATGAGGCCTCGCCTTGGAGTTGACTGATGGTCGCCTGGTTGTCCGCATGGATTAGCATGGGTAGAGCCGGCGTCCTGTATCACGCGGACGCCGAGCAAATCCCACGCTACTTCTGATGCCGCCACGTGCTTTGCTTCCATGGTCGAGAAGGAAACACCGACTTGTTTCTTTGCACTCCAGCTCGCTGGCATACCGTTGAGTAGAAAGACGCCTTCAGTCACCGACTTGCTGTCCTACTTGTCTCCAGCAAAGTCTGCATCGCTGTATAATGCCAGCGTCGGAGTGTCTAGCTCTTCGACTCTTGGTGTCAGCTGCAGTATCAGTCTTTGAGTAACTATTAGCTAGCGCGCAATGCGTTTTGCCAATTTCCAATCATATATACGTGGCTGGTGGGTGACGCGTAGCTTTGTGCACAGCAAACCCCACATCTTGCCGCGTACATTGCACCACACACAGCAGGCTTTCAACAAGGGATTAAAATTACTTAACCTACGGCTGCCCAGCCACTCTCGTTGCACCGAAACAACAAACTGTCTTCGTCATACACCTCGTAGCAGTCGGCGCCTATTGGCGCAAGCGCTGAGTTCGCGTCAGCAACTCCTAATTCACGCAATAGTTCCTTAATCTCCTCCTGACCCAAGACGTACGACCCGTGCCACGCGCATAACCAAAAGCTTCTCCACACGTTTTTATTTTTTATCGACAGCGGGCCGAGGCTGACAAAGAAACGGTCGACTGCTACAGCGCTTGTGCCTGTCACCAGCAGATCGCCGACGTAAACGCCGACTACAAAACGATGTCTTCGCCATCGCATTTGCGGTACAGACACATATCCGCAATGAACTGAACAAAACCTGCATTAGTATGTCGCGCGTGTAGCAGCTGACACCACATACGCCCTGCTTTCTTTAGTTCGTACAGGCTCTTGCGCAGCTGCAGCACCAATTTGCTCGCGCTTCGTGCGCCAATATTCTTGAGTGCCTTATCGGCCGCACTCATGCCCCAATATAGTAACAGATATGTTTCGGGGTCTACTTCTTTGTCAGCCTTGTCATAAGCATTCGAGATGTCCCCATGCTTTGCCGGTGCCTAACATGTTGCCTCGAGCGCCCATATCACTTTGACTGTAGACATGTCCATGACGGCAGCGAAAGTGAGACCGTAGTCAATTCCTAGGACCTATTCATTTCCGCACGCGACCAGTCGTGCCTTGAGCCTCTCTATATCACCATTTGCATTTGTCTTGATTTTGGAAACCCATTTCGTGTGCAGCATCTTGCAACTTCGTGGGCACATAATCAGATACCACACGCCGTCATCTTTCTCTGAGAGTTTTCAATTCTTCGTCCATGGCAATCTTCCAGCTTTCAGACTTTAAGTTGCATATTGCGTCGTTGTAGCTCGTAGGGTCGCATCGAAAAAATGTTATAGCACGTTCTGACCTAGATCCGACTACCGGTTTGTCGCGGCGTCCACATCGACCTGGGCGGCCAGAACAAACGCAGTATCATCGCGACGGCCTACCTCCCTTTGTGGATGCTGCAGGTAAATCCCGCTGGATCGTTGATAAAGTTGTTGATCATTAGGATGCACCGAGGGCGTCTAGTCAAACGGCACATGGGGACCTCGAAGTTGTATTTGGCGAAAAAGGATAGCCATCGGGCCATTCTCTGCGAGAGATGGGGCGACTTAGTCTCAGTGCGTACTGACGCGTGATTTGTCTATACTACAAACAAAATAGGGCCGAGCAGGTGAACTCTGAATTTGACTAGAGCATTCTTCATGGCAACTAACTCATTGTCATGAACTGGGTAATTCTTTTCCGCAGCTTTAAGCTTCTAGACTCGAACGCAATTACGCGTTCACGCCATCTATATGTAACAGAGCACTGCCAATGGCAAACTCCGATGTGTCAGAGACGACACTGAAAGGCTAATTTGGATTTAGCAGAGCCAGAATCGGGGCATGGATAAGACTGTCTCCTTATCTGCTTGAAAAGCATTATGCTCTGTGCTACTCCAGCGTCATTCTGTATCATTTTAAGGAGACTAAATAATAGCCTAGCCATATCAGCGGCATTTTCGCTATATCTGTGTAAATAATTGGCGAGACCGAACCGCTTACCCGAATCCTTTTGGTTTTTAAGAGCCAGCCAATCTACTATGGCTTCTACCTTAGCGGGATCCGCTCGAATGCCTCACTTACCGATGAAGCACTCTCAAAAAGGAATCTCTTCTGCACCAAAAATGCATTTAGATGCATTGGAATACAATTAATCTGTGTGCATACACTCGAACAATGCTCGCAAATGGTCTAAATGGCTCTCCACATCCGACCGACCTTGCTGAGCACGACTATGGATAAAAAATGTCATTAAAATAAGTCTGTGCGTACTCTCGATGAGGGCGGAACAGTTGCGTCACTAGACGATTAAATGTTGTCGGGACGTTGAAAAGCCCATGTGGCATAACCAACCAATCATAGTATACCGCTTGGAGTGCTAATCGCTATATCGCTAGCTCGCATGAGCAGTTGGTAACAACCATCGACTAAGTATAGGGCACTGTAAATTGTACATACCGCCATATAATATTAAAGAACATCCTTTAAAAGAATGGAGTTTGTGCTGGTATACTGGCAGCATTAAGCTTATTATAAGCATGTACAATACGCCATTTACCAATTGGCTTTTTGACACAAAATGTCGGTGTCGAATAGGGAGATTTGCTCTCTCGTACCAATTTAACCTCGTGCTTAGCACGGAAGAAATTGTCAATGACGTCACACGGTTCCTTTGGTAAAGGCCACGGTCGTGTAACACATTATTTGGTTCCATGAACCGAGCCAATTTCATGACGGACACCTCTATCCGAGGGTATAACAGATGGTGGATTAGTACATACCACAACTTGGAATTCCTTAATACAGGAATATAATGGATCCATAGGATCTTTAAGGATTGATGATCCACTACGCGCACTAATCGCTGCTTTTGTGTTCTCTAGGACAGCTTCGTCCAGAAATGACGACGAGTTTAACTCAATCGTTAATAGAATGACCACCATTTCAGAATAGTCACCAGCCTATAAGTCTCGGCCGCACTCATCAATAGACATGTTGTCTTGCTCTAAGAAACATGTAAAGAAGGAATTGCCGCAAGGCGAACTTCTCGCTCGATGTTACCGGTTACACCATTTACAAGCGTATGTAATTGCTCACTCGTGTCACTTTGTGAGGGTATAACTTCGCGTTTCCCTGTCTTGGATTAAAGACAATACGCCTCTTAGAGGCCGGGACATTCACGTTTCTAGAATTTCCAGTCTGTATTGGTTCTATACCAGAAAAAGTGTCTAATACGACATCCTACAAATAGTTAGGTAACTCAATTTCCTTGTCCAGCGACCATTTAAGTGCCACTTCAACGTGCATTAGAAGGGCTTGACCCGAAATGCCCTGGCGAACCGCCAGTAGTGGCACTAATGACACTGAGTATGGTGCCACCTCCACCGACCAACTCAGTTTTCATTTCACCCTCTTAAGCTAGTTACCACTCGGTGAACTTAGACGTGCCACTCCACGTATCTCAGGGATAATGCACCTTTGATGACTCGGCCTTACGCCAAGAATGCTTTCAGCATTCAGTGAATCGTTATTACAACGAGTGTCACTCGACGGATTACGTGCCGTTCCATCCCCTTTTTCTGCGTTGGACTCAGAAATAATGTATACAACATTGGAGTGATATAACTCAGACATTTAAAATGTCTAAAACACTGACAGACTTAGTCAATGATCCGCACCAATAGCGCTTTTGTTGCCTGGCAAAAAAGGGCTTCATGACTCTCCAAAACTTTGATGGGCACATTGCTCGTGGCGCCTTAGGTATTAGACCTCCAATCGATATATTGCTCATGGCGTTCAAGCCAGGTCATACCAAAAATGAGATGATATCTCGAATTCAATTAAAGGACAGGACAGCATTCCATACTGTCAAAGTCCAGAAATTTTATAATTAAGTTTAATGGAGCTTTGAGCCAGTGACACTAGTCCCAGTCACTAAGCGAACAGTGATTGTATCGCTTTCATGCGCTTTAAGCGCCTAAACGAATTGTTGATTTCCCCCAAGGGAAAGACGTCGAACATAATTGCAACACGCTTTTAAGTCAATGAATACTGACAATGGCTTATCAAAGCCCTTCACAGTCGCTTAAGCGACTAACATGCCAGGCTTGTACTCACGTCCATTGCCAATTACGCACCGAGCTAATTGGGGCGAGGTCCTTTTCACACTCACCTCCTAGAGGTTTGACAGAGCCTAGGTCTTCCCCAGTAGGGCAACCCGCACCTACTGGGTATCGACGAGTTCCAGCACAATACCGGATTTCTTGTTTAAGTCGGAATCGGATTTTCGAGCTTTACGTGAATTTCGTAGGGGACAGGCCGGTCGTCAATGTTTCGTGCTTGCGCACATATCACATCTACGGATCTTATGCTGTTCCACAGCTTGAAGTGTCTCTTTTCCTTCCTCAACGAGGCTTAGAGTTATGGGTTCCGGTCTATTAGACGAGACCCATGCGCTCGAAGGCTTGTTCAGTAAATAGGCGTGCTAATACGGGCAGACTTAAAGTCGAACTCAGCGCGTAGCGCTATGGCAACTTCCTCTTCGGAAGTAGCATGATGATTTCCGAGAAATCCCGTCCGGGCAACGCCCTCATAGAGACCACCCATAAAATCTGTTACGACAATTGCTTCTTGCCCCGAGTCTTGATGCATAGATGCAATGATAGTTCCCAACTGTTGGACATAGTCCTCTAGGGTTCATTTACTTTATCGAGTCGCTATGAGCCGTGATCGCATGCGAAAAGCCCGATCAGGCGGTGCAAACATGCCAATCATTAGCTATTCAGCGAACCTCTTGAGGAAAAAGCGTCGTTTGTGGACGTACTGCACGAAAGTGCCCACTTCATGGCTCTACCTCCAAGTTTAAAAATGACCATAGGCATCTTCTGCCGTTCTGTTTAGACGAGGCGGAGTCAGTGGAGATCTACATCTGCTTAATCCAAAAAGGAAGTTTTTTTCCTCAAAGGCCTTTACATTGATAACTAGAGGGCGAGGCTTCGGCTCTGAATCAGGTACAGAAGTGTACCGAGTTGGCATAGATGCCGCAAGGTGATCTTGTATCTGGCCGATCAGGACTGATTCATATCGCGTGAAGGTTTCAAGCCTTCCATGCAGGACCTCTGGTCACTGGGAAATTATGAACTCTACATGTTTAAGCCGAAACAAAGTTTTGAGCTTGTCATTTGCTGCGCGTTGCGCCCTTGAAGTTCTGGAAACTCTTCCATTTCAGTGAAGGCTTTGTCTTTAAGACTCAGGCGTAGACTGACTACAAGCGCTACGAGGTGTAGCGGAGCTAGCTCACACCTAAAGTCAGAGAGAGAATTTGAGACTCAGAGAGTCAGTCTCTTAGTTCAATATAACTAATGGGAATAACAACTCAGGGAGTCGTACAAGCTATTAAAGCTGAATGAATCATAGTTCAACGGATTCAAGGGTTCGTAGAACTAAATGGCAACTAATTTCCAAGAGTATATACATTAGAATGGCTTCTATCTCTTACAGATCAATGCGCAAGCCTTAGAAAGGCCCTTAACGCTTAACGATCAAATGGGGAGCTGCACTTTATTGAATGATTTTATTGAAACACTAACCCTAGCTAATTTAAAATAGATTTCGGCCGCCAGATTTATATCTGGCGGCGACCACATTTGTTACCTATAATAAATGGGATTTAGGTAATTAACTATTTTAGAATAGGATATAAAGATATTTTACCCATATAGTAATGTGCCACAACAACGATTCTCCAATTAATGTGTGCCTCATTACAATCGCCATGTTGGTCAATATTACCTACTTGCAAAGGAGTTGGGCTGTGAGCTCGAATGGCTGAAGCAATCATTTATTTGCGCGCACGGCAATTATTTGCCGTATAAATGCATTGTCCGGGTTTGAACTAGCAAATTCGATTCCCTAATCACGACATATATGTTCTTAGTCCTAAAGATCGAGCCGATGACTTTGCGCATGTACTTATGTGATCGATGACTCGCACTGCTTCATTGCAGGAACAAACACGCTTTTACACACACTTAATAGACACGCTTCCACATGCGACAGTAGACGCTGTACGTCACAGTTCCGTAATCGCGTTGCTATGCCTCTTTCATGCTCATTTGTATGAGGACATGCCTTTTCAACTGTGCACGGTCATTCAATTCGTGCACCTTACGTGTCGGCATGTGCAGCTGCCTTGGACGTATTCTCCAATATGGCTGATTTTTTTATGACAACGCGAATTCTATATACTTGGCGCGGACGGCGGTCACTAATAGTATTTTGGTCCGTTTCGAGTATTCAGGCTACTGACTTTGAAGCCAGTAGGCTGTGATTCCAAGCTCTGGCGTAACGGGTTAAAGTTGCTCTAATGTTTCACAGTCCCCGTTAAGTACACTTTGCGTACTTAAGGGAATTGTCAATTACCTAAATAAAGTAATTGAATCTACCACTCGGGTGTGGTTCACATTGTGCCAACCCTTGTGTATGTGATGCACATAGGTAAATTCACATTAGGAGGGATGACGGCTAGACACATCCGTTACGCGAGGTATCTAGAAACAAGATGCCCTCGCAATACATATTAGTGTTATCTACAGAGATGACATTTTTGATTGGTAAAATTAGGTATTTATATTTATTCTATTAAATATAAATCAGTCTAAAAATTACTTCCTACTTGGTGAGTGCGCACGAGGAGACGGTTTACCGCTCCCGTGACGACACTTTACCAGAGTTCTTAGTGTGTTGGGTGAGGTCGCTTGCGCGCCCACCACAACTACCTCACTGCACGAAAGAGAAGACGGTCTAACTGCTTCGTTGCTGTGCTAAGGTGTGTGTCTAAGTAGAGCGGGGCCGTATTACGACGTGCCCGCCTACACTTGGTAGCACTTGAAATCCTTCCCACGACCCGCATCTCTGCGTGTGTACGTGAGGATGAGCCTCAATATTGATTGGGCTCATTTTCCCCACCTCTCCGAACATCATCGGGAGGTGGCAGGGCTAATGGCGCAGGAACTTGGTGAACAAGCCCTGGCCAGGCTCCTGGGTAGTCCTCCTGAGCAACATGTTGCTCAGTTGGAGCAGTTTGAGGCATTCGTGCTCGGACAGCGGAGGGCCGCGTCCGAGGCATAGAGCCATGCTGTGGCGGAGTCCGTCACTCAGACTCAGGATGAGCTGAGGCATGAGCAGGCTCGGAGCGAGGCTCTCAACAGGACTGTTGAGATGCTCTCTGCCCGGCCGCATCAGCCGAGGCCCATTCGGATGGACCCGCCCAAGTTCGATGGAACTGCGGCGCACACGATTGTCCACTGGCAATGCGGAGTCGCGCAGCGCATTGAGGACGACAGCCGGAGGGTGTCGTACGCTATGTCGCATATGCGCGGTAAGGCCTCGGAGTGGGCTTACTCGGCGCTTATAGCGGACAGAAAGGCGTTCCCTATATGGGCGATCTTTAAGACAAAGATTCGCGCCATGTACCAGCCGCCGAACAACGAAGTGTTGCTTCAGGTGCGCTTCTTTGGAGCGCGACAGGCGAAGCGATCTCTGCAAGAGTATGTGCAAGAGATGCGCTCGCTGTCGGCGTCCATAACCGTAGGTCCGATTCCGGAGCACATTAAGGTGCCCACGTTTATGAACGGACTACGGAATGGCCCACCGCGACAGGCCGTTTTCAGAAAGGTGCCGTCGACGATGGAAGAGGCAATCCAAATTGCCTTAGTTGAGGAGCAATCCTACAACAGTGCCTCGGCGACAGCTTGGTATAAGCCGTCGGCCGAGAGGCCAGATGCTACTCCCATGGAGTTGGGCAATGCAGACGTTGTCTGCTATGATTGCGGCATGCGCGGCCATATGATGGGCTGCTATGCCAGGGTTCCTGCTGGGGATAGATACCACAAGAGGACTCCCTTTTCGAAGAGCGATGGCAAGAACCAGCGTGTGAGACGCATGAATTCTGCATCGACCACTGAGAGGTCGGGAAATGCAGGAGCGCAGAAGGGGCGGGATGCCCCACTCACGCGGACTCTGAAACTACCCCTAACTTTAGAGTTGTGGAACAAATGGGTAGCATAGTCCCTGAGGTCTTAAAATTTCGGACATCAACCCTGCTGCTCTATAGCGCTCAAGTACGAGGCTATGACCAGGTGATGACCCTCCTAGTGGATTCGAGTGCATCACAAAATTTTGTAAAACTCGCGGCTCTAAGAAAGAGACCGGCGATGTTTGAGTCGCTTTGACAGTTTGGCAAGCGAGAAGAGGCGACCGTTCTTTAGCGAACGCCGCACTCATTAACTCTGAGGGAGTTCAGGTAGAACTCGCTTTCAGCTTTAGTGACTTTTCTTGTAAAGAGAAGTTCACAGTGCTAGGAATGGAGAGTCTTTATGACCTCATCCTAGGCATGCCATGGTTGGCGAAGTACCAACCATGGATAGACTGGCATACACGCACAGTTTCGAGCTCTACGCAGGACACCGGAAGGGGTGTGCTCCTGCGAGAGGTGTATGTAACTGATGTCGTGTCGAACACAGTCGAGGGTGCGTTGACGGGATGTCAAACGTCACCAATTCCTACCCACCTCGTGGAGACTGGGGTAGTGAAAAGGACGATGACAAGTAGTCATGCTTTCGAATTTCCTGCACAGAGCATAAAATCCTGTGGCAGCAGACGATGAGCTGACAGGAAGTCAAGCGTCGCATGAACCGGCACGGCGCCTAGAGCCTGGTGCGATTGGAAGGGGTGCGTTAGCCAGGAGAGCAACGGCACCCGCTTCCCAAAAATCTCGTCGTTACTCAGAGAGCGAATACCCGACAGATTAGGACGATCAAAGGCACGTCTAAACGAGTGACAATCGGAGAGTGACGTTTGTATCAGTTCCTATTAGCGAGGACGGGCCTTTGAACGAGGTGTTCGAGGCCGCCAAAGACGAAATTGCAGAGGCATCCTCAGTTGAGGTGCTCCGTCAAGTCTTTAAATCTACCGAGGAGATAGTAAATCTCCCGGAAATGTCGTGGGGTCTGTTCCTTGCCGAGTTAAAGGAAGGAAAGATCCACGAAATAGTCACACCAGTTCCAAAAGAGGACTTGGTGGACTGTTGCTCGTCGTCCACAATGGACAAGAGTGATCTAGAACGGACAAAAATACAAATACACGGTTCGCTGCTCAAGGCTGGAATGCCTTGAGATACAGTCCGTTCTTCGAGGTTCTGTGGAAACATCGTGATGTGTTCCCAGAAGAAGTGCCGAGCCGCCTACCAGCAGATAGGGGCATCGGGCACGAGATAGACCTCGAACCTGGCACCAAGTATTGTGTGACCAGGCAATGGCCGTTGCCGAAAGAACAAGTCGATTATATCGATGAGTTCTTCGACAAGCGAGCCAAGGCGGGACATGTGCGTGAGAGCAAATCGCCTCACTGCAGCCCGACCTTTTGTGTGCGTAAAGCCACAGGTGGATGGCGCGTGGTTCATGCTTACAATAAGCTGAATACGGCGACCGTACCGGCGCAAGCGCCAATCCCGCGGACAGATGTCTTGTTGAACTCCATGGGAAAGTCAACTATCTTTTCCCGTTGAATTTGAAGGATGGCTAGTATCAGGTACTCATGAGAGGAGTCCGATGTAGCCAAAACGGCAGTAAGCACCCCAAGCGGTATGCTTTGGGAGTGGCTTGTGACGCCCTAAAATTGGAAAACCCACCGCCTACATTCAACCCAGTGGTGGCTCACGTGATGCGTCAGCACCGTGCCTACGCGTCCCATTACTTTGACGATGTATTCGTGCGTAGTAGGGCCGAGGACGGGCTGCGTGCAATAGAGTCGCACAAGCATCATTTAGACGCTAAGTTATAGACTTTAAAGGACGCCCAATTGTACGTCAACTTGCAAAAGTGCGTCATGGGGGTCCCTGAGATACCTGTACTGGGCTGCATCGTTGGTACACATGGTGTACGAGCAGACCCAGACAAGATAAACTTAGTAAAGGAATGGCCAATCCCACGGCATGTGAAGGATTGCGCCAATTCCTAGGGCTCGCTAATTACTTAAATAAATATAGCAAGAATTATGCAGAGCAAACTAAACCATTATTTTAGCTCCTTCAAAAGAACGCAGAATGGGTTTGGTTAAAAGAACAAGATGATGCGTTCACATCACTGAAGCAATCTCTTGTAGACCGGTCTTGGCATTACCAGACGAGGATAAGCCCTTTAGCGTCGTCTACGATGCAAGTAACTTTGCAATCGGCAGCGCGCTCATGCAGAAGGGATGACGACGGCGTTGACCGCGTCATCTCTTATCAGTCCCGGCTTTTAAAAGCCGCGGAACTGAATTACCCGTATATGACAAAGAACTACTTTCAATAAAGTATGCTCTTGTCAAATTTCGTGTGCACCTATTGGACACCGAACCATTTGTGGTTTATACGGATCACGCATCACTGCGTACCGCAATAAACCCACCGCACCTCTCGCCTAGAATGGCAAGATGGCTTACATTCTTCTCTGAATTTAATTTAAAAGTTATATACAAGCCGGGTAAGTCAAATGTCTTGGCTGACGCTTTATCGCGCAGACCAGACTTCGAGGTGAGACACCAGGAAAGTGTGTCTAGTGCTAAAGCACAATTTCAGCGGTCAACGTTGGCAGCCATGAAGGCATACCACGTGACAGGCTCATTAGCCACTGAGGTAAAAGAGAGCTTCAGTCAGGACGACCATTGTCGCCTACTGTTGCATCACTTTGGTGGACGAAAGGTTCCCCTCCCGTCGCACCTGAAAGCTAAGCTAAATCGCTTTAGCTACAGCGATGTCATGTTATGGCATCAGCTGTCACCTTGTGATCCCTATAGCAACTCCCGAAGAGTGGAGCAAGCAATTGCCCTTTGTGGAGTTCGGTATAAATAACAGTGTCCACGCCAGCACGGGTGAGACACCGTTTTATATTAATGGACTGCGCCATCCTCGGACGCCAGTCTCGTTTGTGCACACCCCGAGTCTTAGTGGGGGAGGGCCCCTCACTATGCCCGGTGCGAAAGAGGGACATAGTTTCGTCAATACGACGATGACCCGCGAGGGTATCATCTCAAAGATAGTAATTTGCCCTAGTGACCCTGCCAGTTAAGCAGTGGTCAATAAAAATTAGCCTTATGACCGACCTCTCGGCGGTATCATAGACGAGTTTGATGCTAAAAGCGTGAGCGAGGTCAACGCTTTGCGGATGAGCGATTAGCGATTAGCCATCACACGAAAAGTACGTGACGCGATGGCAAGCCCACAGGACAAGCAAAAAGAACATGCGGACCGAAATGGTCGCAAAAATAATGAACGCTTTAGAGTGGGTGAAAAGGTACTATTAAGTACTGCTACCCTACCTAAGAATGCATTTTCTGTACTACCTGGAGGTACTACGAAGTTGTTGCCGCGTTTCATTGGGCCCTTAACGGAGGTCGAAGAGGTTGGAGACCTAAATTATAGGCTCATTCTTTCGCCGTATTTTACGTGGGTCGTCTGAAATGGTGTGTAGACCCAAATGAGGTCACATATCCCCATCCGTCTAAGGAGACCGATGGTGACGTCGACTGTGAGTCGAGCGTCGTTCGGGTGAGAGGGACGGTGAAGGCGAAAAGCTATCAGCCGACCGACTCCTCCCACCACGAACAAGACTCGGCGAGCGAGAGACATCACGCGAGTAACGCGGATCCCTCAGCATTATCCTCTCGAAAAGGTCCAAGCGAGTCTTCAGGCGTTCATAACCCTGACGAACCTTCGCTCAAACATAAGAAAAGATCCGAGGTCAGTCGCGAGACTTATCCCTCGAGATCCGCAATACGTCCTTCAGCAGCCCTTAACGCCTATGACTGAACGGACGAAGGTAAGGCAGCCGCGAGTAGGTGGACGAGATCGCCACTCCTATCGGGTGCCGCCTGCACTGATGGATACGGGTGGGACCAACGCTTCCTTGTTGGAAGGTTGCTTACCCACCGCTCCGTGAGGCAAAGAAAACAGATCCTCGTTCAATGGTAAGGTTACCCGAAGAGTTTTGATTCTTGGAACCGATCGATAACCTACGTATTGACGTGTCCGGCTTGATGGCTGCCTATGTAAAGGAGCACCAGCTGAGACCTCTTCGCTAGTCTCAAATGGACTAGCAGAAGTAGCGTTGACTGAGCACGTTCACGTGTCGTCGGCAGGTTTAGGCTCCGAATCATCTATGTCAGAACCATTATGGATTATGGTCCGAGCATAAGGCGTTGCGGTTTTACCCAACGGAGAAGCGGCTGCGCCCTTATGGGCTCTCATTACCTGTCGCTGCGCTTTCCAGCGCAGACGACGAGACAGCATTCGTAAATGATGCTGTCTCCGTGTTGTGAGGCATGAGAGAAGTTTGAATGGGCAATAATGCGCCATCGTCCTTCCTCATGAGCTCGTTGTCCGCATCACTACTATGAGGTGACGGCAACGGTGTCGACTCATTGTAGTCAGTCGACAATAAGCGACGGATCAGCATCCTCACTGTTAAACTGGGATGGATCCTTTAGCCCCGTTAACGCGACAGCAGCAGTAGCTGTCTGCGTTTCGACTAAGGCATTAGACGCTGCCGGCGTTAACACGCGGCGCGTGCGCTTAGGGCGAGGTTGAGTGGTCGTCTTCGCAGACGACCCACCAACGTGGCCCCTTTTCGGTGGCATCTTTGGCACCGTGTATGTGAACACAGGTCGCTAGAGTGTTAAGTGAACTAGCGGTGCGAAAGCTGCTCGCAGTTCCTCGCTCTTTTTTGACGAATTTAAAATGTAAATTCGTTCTTTAAGGGGGAATGGTGTAACGGGCTAAAGTTGCCTTAATGTAACACAGTCCCCGTTAAGTACACTTGGTGTCAATTACTCAAAACAAGAAACTAGACCCACCACTCGGATGTGGTTCACATTTGTGACCAACCCTTGTGTATGTGATGCACATTGGTGCATTCACATTAGGAGGGATGACGGCTAGCGTCATCCGTTACGCGAGGTATTTAGAAGATACGCTCGCAATACATATTAAGTGTTATCTATAGAGATGACATTTTGATTGGTAGAATTAGGTATTTATATTTAATTCTATTAAATATAAATCAGTCTGAAATTTACTACCTACTTGGTAAGTGCGCACGAGGAGACGGATTACCGCTCCCGTGACGTCACTTCACCAGAGTTCTTAGTGTGTTGGGTGAGGTCGCTTGCGCGCCCACCACAACTACCTCACTGCACGCAAGAGAAGCAGGTGCAAACCGCTTCCTCGCTGTGCTAGGGTGTGTGCTAAGTAGAGCGTGGCCGCATTACGACGTGCCCGCCTACACTTGGTAGCACTTGAAATCCTTCCCACGACCCGCATCTCTGCGTGTGTACGTGAGGATGAGCCTCAATATTGATTGGGCTCATTTTCCCCACCTCTCCGAACATCATCGGGAGGTGGCAGGGCTAATGGCGCAGGGACTTGGTGAACAAGCCCTGGCCAGGCTCCTGGGTAGTCCTCCTGAGCAACATGCTGCTCAGTTGGAGCAGTTTGAAGCATTTGTGTTCGGACAGCGGAGGGCCGCGTCCGAGGCACAGAGCCATGCTGCGGCGGAGTCCGTCACTCAGACTCTGGATGAGCTCAGGCATGAGCAGGCTCGGAGAGAGGCTCTCAACAGGAATGTTGAGATGCTCTCTGCCAGGCCGCGTCAGCCGAGGCCCATTCGGATGGACCCGCCCAAGTTCGATGGAACTGCAGCGCACATGAATGTCCACTGGCTGTTAACCATGGAGCAATGCGTTGTCGCGCAGCTAATCGAGGACGACAGCCAGATGGTGTCGTACACCATGTTGCACCAGCGCGGTAAGGCTTCAGAGTGGGCTTACTCGGCGCTTCTGGCCGACGCTAAGGCGTTCCCTATATGGGCGATCTAAGACAAAGATTTGCGCCATGTACCAGCCGCCGAACAACGAAGTTTTGTTGCTTCATGCGCGCTTTTTTGAAGCGCGATAGGCGAAGGAATCTGTGCAAGAGTATGCGCAAGCGACGCGCTCGCTGTCGGCGTCCATTACCGTAGGTCCGATTCCGGAGCACGTTAAGGTGCCCACGTTTATGAACGGACTGTGCCATGGCCGATCGTCGACGGCACCTTTCTGATTTAACAACAGTGCCTTGGCAAAAGCTTGGTATAAGCCGTCGGTCGAGAGGTCAGATGTCACTTCCATGGAGTTGAACAATGCAGACGTTGTCTGCTATAAATACCGCAAGCGCGGCCATATGATGGCTCGCTACTATGCCAGGGTCCCTGCTGGGGCAAAGATGCCAAGCAAGAAGACCCCCTTTCCAAAAAGCGATTGCAAGAACCAGCTTGCAAGACGCATGAGTTCTGCATCGAACACTGAGTAGTCGGGAAATGTAGGAGCGCAGTAGGGCGGGATGCCCTATTGACGCGGACTCTGAAGCTATCCCTAAGTTCAGATTTGTCGCACAAATGGGTAGCATAGCTTTTGAGGTCTCGAGATTTCGATCTCAACCCTGCTGGTTTATAGCTCTCAAGTACGAGGCTATGACCAGGTGATGGCCCTGCTAGTGGATTCGGGTGCATCACAAAATTGTGTAAGACTCGCGGCTATAAGAAAGAGACCGGCGATGGTTGAGTTCCTTTACCAGGATGACAAGCGAGAAGAGGCGACCGTTCGTATAGCGAACGGCGCGCTCGTTAAGTCTGAGGAAGTTCGGTAGAACTCGCCTTCAGCTTTAGTGAATTCTCTTGTAAAGAGAAGTTCACAGTGGAAGGTATAGAGAGTCCGTATGACCTCATCCTAGGCATGCCATGGTTGGCAAAGTACCAACCATAGATAGACTGGTGTACACGCACAGTTGCGAACTCTACGCAGGACACCGGAAAGGATGTGCTCCTGCAAAAATTGTATGCCCCCAACTGATGTCGTGTCCAACACAGTTGAGGGTGCGTGACGGGATGTCAGATGTCACCAATTCCTACCCAGCTCGTGGAGACTGGGGTATTGAAAAAGGCAATGACAAATAATCATGTGTCCCATAGTCCTGCACTGAGCTGAGAGCTTGTGGCAGCTGACGGCGAGCTGACAGAAAGTCTTGCGTCGCATGAACCGGCATATTGCCTAGATCCTGGTGCGGTTAAAAGGGGTGCGTTAGCCAGGAGAGCTACGACACCCGCTTCCAAGTCAAAGGTCGTGCTGGCTCAAAGAACGAGTACCTGACAGATTAAAACGATCAAAGGCACGTCTAAACGAGTGTTCTTTGAATTAGTCTCTAATAAAGAGGACGGGCCTTCGAACGAGGTTTCGAGGCCGTTAACGACGAAATTGCGGATGCATCCTCAGTTGAGGTGCTCCGGCAAGTCTTTAAATCTGCCGAGGAGATAGTAAATCTCCCGGAGATGTCGTGGGATCTGTTCTTTTCCGAATTAAAGGAAGGAAAGATCCACGAAATAGTCGCACCAGTTCCAGAAAAGAACTTGGTTGCCTGTTGTTCGTCGTCCATAATGACCGAAAGCGTTCTAGAAACGGACAAAAACAAACGATTCGCTGCTCAAGGCTGGGATGCCTTGAGAGACAGTCCGTTCTTTGAGGTTCTGTGAAAACATTGCGATGTGTTCCTAGAAGAAGTCCCGAGACGCCTACCAGCAGATAGGGGCATCGGGCACGAGATAGACCTCGAACCTGGCACCAAGTATTGTGCGACCAGGCAATGGCCGTTGCCGAAAGAACAAGTCGATTATATCGATAAGTTCTTCGACAAACGAGCCAAGGCGGGACATGTGCGTGAGAGCAAATCGCCTCACTGCAGCCCGACCTTTTGTGTGCGTAAAGCCACAGGTGGATGGCGCGTG
>NC_090613.1:3045395-3061938 GCF_004359215.1 Bremia lactucae
CGTGGTTCATGCTTACAATAAGCTGAACACGGCGACCTTACCGGCGCAAACGCCAATCCCGCGGAAAGGTGTCTTGTTGAACTCCATAGGAAAGTCAACTATCATTTCCGCGTTGGATTTGAAGGATGGCTACTATCAGGTACTCATGAGAGAGTCCGATGTAGCCAAGACGGCAGTAAGCACCCCAAGCGGTATGCTTTGGATTGGACCACGAACCATTTGTGGTTTATACGGATCACGCATCACTGCGGACCGCAATAAACTCACCGCACCTCTCGCCCAGAATGGCAAGATGGCTCACATTTTACTCTGAATTAAATTTCATAGTTAAATACAAGCCGGGAAAGTCAAATGTCTTGGCTGACGCTTTATCGCGCAGACCAAACTTCGAGGTCGTGCTAATGCACAAGTTGAGTCGTTAACATTGGCAGCCATGAAGGCATACCACGTGACGAACTCATTGACCTCCGAAACAAAGGAGAGCTACAGCCAGGACGAATATTGTCGCCTGCTATTTGATCACTTTGGTAGACGAAAGGTATCCCTTCCGTCGCGCCTACAAGCTAAGCTGAATCGCTTTAGCTTTAGCTACAGCGATGGCCTGTTATGGCATCAGCTGTCACCTTGTGATCCCTTGAGAATCTATGTGCCTCATAACACAGATCTCAAGCTGATGATCCTTCACGAGCTCCATGATGCACTATCTAATGTGATTATGGGCCGTGAAAAGACATTCTTACGAGTGTTCGAGAAATTTTGGTGGCCAACTATATTCGCTCTTGCGAACAGTGTCAGTGCATCATGTATGCACTGTCCAGCAGTGCGCCACTGAAGCCGCTACCGGTATCAGCGGATTGTTGAAAGTCAGTAAGTCTGGACTTCATGTTTGCATGCCCCCCGATCATAAGGGTCGAACGGGCTCGTCGTCTTTGTAGACAGACTGAGTAAAATGGTGCGTTAGCACCATGTGAAACATCGATCACAGGCAAGGAGGCAGCTCTCTTGTTCCTAGATCATGTATACCGACTCCACGGGATGCCCGAGTCCATAGTCTCGGACCGGAATCCACGTCTTACCTCGGTTTCTGGCGACATGTAGTTGAGCTGCTAGGTAGTAATCTTTACATATCGACTGCAGATCATCAACATACCTATGGCGAAACAGAACGTGCCAATCGGGTCGTGGCGGATGTCTTACGCACTATAGCAACTCCCAAAGAGTGGAAGAAGCAATTACCCTTCGTGGATTTCGCTATAAATAACAAAGTCCGCGCCAGTACGGGTGAGACACCGTTTTACATTAACGGACTGCGCCATCCTCGGACGCCAGTCTCGTTTGTGCGCAGCTCGAGTCTTAGTGGGGGAGGGCCCCTCGCTATGCTCGGTGCGAAAGAGGGACATTGTTTCGTCAAGATGACGATGACCTGCGAGGGTAAATCATCTCAACGACAGAAACTTGCCCTAGTGACCTTGCCTATTTTGCAGTGGTCAATAAAACTACGTCCTATGACCGACCTCTCGGCGGTGTCATAGGCGAGTATGATGTTAAAAGCGTGAGCGAAGCTCAACGCTTTGTGGATGAGCGATTAGCCATCAGACGAAAAGTCCGTGACGCAATGGGAAGCGCACAGGACAAGCAAAAAGAATATGCGGACCAAAATGGTCGCAAAAAAAATAAACGCTTTTGAGTGGTTCAAAAAGTACAATTAACAACTGCTACCCTACCTTAAATGCAATTTCTCTATTTCCTCGAGGTACTACGAAGTTGTTGCTGCGTTTCATTGGGCCCTTTACGGTGGTAGAAGATTTTAAGGACCTAAAAAATAGGCCCACTCTTCCCCCGTATATGAAGATGCACCCCATATTTTACGTGGGTCGTCTGAAAAGTAGACCTAAATGAGGTCACATACCCCCATTCGTCTAAGGAGACCGATGGTAATGCCGACTGTGAGTCGAGCGTTGTTCGGGTGAGGGGGACAGAGAAGGCGAAACATTTCAGCCGATCGACTCCTTCCGCCACGAAGAGGACACAGAGAGCAGGGACATCAATCGAGTAACGCGGATCCCTCAGCGTTATCTTCTCCAGAAGGTCCAAGCGAGTCTTCAGGCGTAAATAATCCTGACGAACCTTCGATCGGACATCAACGAGATCCGATGTCAGTCGCGAGACTTGACCCTCGAGATCCGCAATACATCGTTCAGCAGCGCTTAACGCATGTGTCTGAATGGACGAAGGTAAGGCAGCCGCGATAATTTGGGCGAGATCGCCATTTCTTTCGGGGGCCGCCTCCACAAATGGATGCGGTTGGTAATCAACGCTTCCTTGCTGGAAGGTTGCTTTCCTACCTCGCCGTGAGGCACATGTATCAGATCCTCGTCCAATACAAAGTTACCCGAAAAGTTTTGACTCCAGGGAACCGATCGATACCCTACGTATTGATGTGCCCGGCTTGGTGGCTGCCTATGGGAGCACCAACTGAGGCCTCTTCGCCTCAGAGATCATGGGCGGTAGTGTACCCCCTGTTTCTTTCACACGCAAGGGGGCAAAATTAATTCGCTGCGACCGCCGTTTCATCGCATCGGAATGCAGATGAATGCGGCGCAAGAATTCTGCCTCGTATTGGTCGGGCATTTCATTCAAACGCAGCACGACCGGGATCGGAAATACGCTCAAGTGATTTTTCTGAGCCCTTCATGATTTAAAGACTCCATAATAATTATGTGCGTCTAGAAGAGCGCGCTCTAGGAGCGACGCTCTTGGCCCGTTTAAGCGAGGGTATTTGGATGGAGGAGGCATTAGTGATATGCCACCATCCCCTTAACTACACAAAGTGTACTTGACGGGGACTGTGTAACATTAGGGCAACTTTAGCCCGTTACACCATCCCCCTCTTTAAGAACGAATTTACATTTTTAAATTGCTTAAAGAGGAAGGGGGAACTGCGAGCTGCTTAACGCACCGCAAGTTATCTCAATCACTCTAGCGCACGTGTTTCCATACACGGCGCCAAAGTTGCCGCCTAAAAGGGGCCACGTTGGTTAGTCGTCTGCGAAGACGCCCACTCAACCTCACACTAAGCGCACGCGCCGCGTTAATTCGCCGGCCGCGTCAAATGCCTTAGTCGAAACGCCGGCAGCTGCTGCTGCCGTCGCGTTAACAGGGCTAAAGGATCCATCCCACTTTAACAGTGAGGATGCTAATCCGTCGCTCATTGTCGACAACACTGAGTCGACACCGTTGCCGTCACCTCATAGTAGTGATACGGACAACGAGCTCATGCGGAAGGATGATGGCGCATTATTGCCCATCCAAACTTATCTCATGGCTCGCGACATGGAGACAGCAACGTTTACAAATGCAGTTTCGTCGTCTGCGCTGGATAGCGCAGCGAAAGGTAATGATAGCGCTGCCCATAAAGGCGCAGCCGCTTCTCCGTTGGTTATAACCACAACGCCTTGCTCAGACCATAATCCATAATAATTTAGCCATAGAGGTTTCGGAGCCTAAAGCTTCGCCGACGATACGTGAACGTGCTCAGACCAATAACTAAGAAAAAGTAATTGGACCCACCACTCGAGTGTGGCTCACATTGTGACCAACCCTTGTGAATGTGATGCACATAGGTGCATTCACATGAGGAGGGATGACGCCTAGACACATCCGTTACGCGAGTTATCTAGAAAGATACGCTCGCAATACATATTAGTGTTATCTTCAAAGATGACATTTTTATTGGTAAAAATAGGTTTTTTATTTAATACGATAAAAAACAATCAGTCTGAAAACTACTTCCTACTTGGTTATTTGCGCACGAAAAGCCGGATTACCGCTCCCGTGACGACACTTTACTAGAGTACTTAGTGCGTTGGGTGATGTCGCTAAAGCGCCTACTGCAACTACCTTACTGCACGCAAGATAAGACGGTCTAACCGCTTCGTTGCTGTGCTAGGGTGTTTGTCTAAGTAGATCGTGGCCGCATTAAGACGTGCCCGCCTACATGCCGATGATGAGGATATTCCTTTAAAAAGAAATTTCAAGACCAAATCCCATCACAATTATGCATTTGCGATGGAATTTGTTTCAGTCGTTTTTCTTAATGTACCTATAAAAAACGGTAGTTTGTGGTCAAAATAGGCCACACCCTTGTCAGCGTATAGCGCAAGCCACCGCGTATTAATCAGTTTTTTGTAACATACGACGGTAGCGTTAGCAGCAACGCATCGCGTGATAGTGATTCGAATCAAGTTCATTGCTTTTCTTTCTAGAGAGGTTAGGGGTACGAGTATTCCTTGTAACATATTACAAAGCAAATCTTTTATTGGTTTATATCGATTACATGATTCGTAACCCTTATGCCCAAAAATAACGTTTCCTCCACTGGAACATTCTAACTATAGATCAGGTGTTACTTGGTAAACTGGGTCCACTGTATCTTGGATCAATACGGTGGGAATCTCGTATTAAGACAAGTTTGGGTGTTTGACTCTCAGATATCGCTTATGTCGCTCATGCTATGTCTTGAGATGACCAGTTTGATGGTTGTTGAATAAATTGTCCTACCAAGATCGGTCGCGATTCTCTAGACACTTTACTTAATCTTTCTCGTAAGAAGTTGCCATTGCTTCGATGGTGTAGGTGTATTAGGGCCATAATTGATCTCAAGTAGCTCTGTGTAGAGAATGTTCAGATATCTGTAGAACATTGCACGCATTGGCGAAATCGTAAAGCAGAAATATTTTTGCGGTGGTTGTGTATAGTATTACGCTGTCGGCGAGCATTTCGTTCTTCGCACGACCGGCCATGACAATGTATACAAAATGATAATTATTACATCGAAAGGTTAGCTGTTGTAGTCCGACATTATGCAATTTAAAATAAGAAGTTAGCGATTAATCAATTAATTTTTCGAAATTTTAATTGAAATCAATTCAAGTTCCTATATTTAGTGAATTATTTTCTTTAGTCGAAACACAACTTCTTCGCGTCCGTAAGCGATTAGTCGCCAAAAATGTTATTTTTATTTTTTATTTAAATTTCAAAAAATAATTAATATTAAAAAAGAACCGTTTAGTGGTTAAAATATTCTTGCGTCGCTATGTGATGAGCTTGCTGTTATTAAACCAACGTTATACCACGCATAAGATTTTGAATTCACCTATCGACTTGTTTTAGCTGTCGACCTAGCGATGTATCTATTGCATGGTGCATATGCTAAGAAAACTCACAGCGTATACGTCTAGTATTGGAGTGTCTAGAATTTGTATATCCATATACGGACAATAATCTGTAAAATTGTTTTCTGAATTGCCAGTCCCTCAGCTGGTTTCACCAATGTTTGTGAATAGCCATCGTCAATAAATGGTGGCATTTGTTAAAATAATCTGATGACATACAGCCTTGCAGATGCAGACTCGACCTTCAGTATCGCAAACGACCGGTAATTTATAAAAAAATACGATATATGTATAACAACAGTCAGGAAGGCTGTTTATCTTCTCGTAGAGTGGTTTCTGCTACTTTATCGTAAAGTCATCTACAAGAACGAACATACCTGTCTTGCCGTGAACAATTTCGGGGAAATTAACATTGTTATACGTGCGATTATCTAGCATATATTTTGCCGGTACAGGATTTTTGACAACGACACACAGGTAGATTTGACGCTTTTGTGGTCTCTTTGTCTCGTAATCGCACCTCCCTTGGCACGGCTATATAAATAGACTGCAGTATACCAAATCGACATCCTCATACGCATACTGGGCCTCTTTGGCGAGATCCTACTTATTAGAATGTATCTTTCCATGCTATACGAGATTTTACTCCGTAAGGTTGGATGAGTTGCGCTAGCTGTAGCGGAGCTACTTCGCTCAAAAGTCAAGGAAGGCTTCCATCGGGACATAAAGAGTCACTTGGCTCTATAAGACTAAATGTTAACGACTTTGTAAGTCGCACAAGCCCGTAGAGCTCAGTTAATCCTTGTTCAAGGATTGCGGTGGTTCATGGAGCCAAGTGGCAAATAGCGCCCGAGAGTATATACCCTCAGCAATCGAAGCGCTAGCCTTAATACGGCACGACACGCTGTTTAGATCAAATGAAAAATGAACAATATATTTATGCTAGATGTAAATCCTTACCCTTATTCCTTATAAAGATTTCGGTCACCAGATCTCTATGTGGCTGTCATGCGTATCACCCATAAAATGGGTTTTTAATGTTATTGGCTTTTTTATTACTAAGAAGGTAATTTATTCTTATTGTAACTTGTACAACATAAACGATTGACAACGGAAGTGTATGTATCCCTTTACACACTTCCCATCAGAATATTGACACCGAGTATCGGCATTTTCTTTCGTTTCCACATTGAAGTTTAGTACTGAACAGCTAACGTAACAGTTGTGCTTTGCATTACCTTTGTCTTATGTCATCTAAAAGTGAGTTACTGACTTTTACTTTCTTTCTGAAAGATGACGAGTACGTGGACTGTGATAGCCACTCTTCGTCAGAAGACAAGGATGAGAGGTCTCACTCTAACACGATTTTGCGTGAGTCTCGTCGGGCTCTAAGTCCATTCCAAAACGTGAAATCGCGGATGCTTGAGTAATGGTCAGCTGCATTTTTAATCACCGGGACTAGATCCCATCTTATAACGAACTTGCTCGATGGAGAGCAGGAGCAAGCAATCCACAAGGGGGAGCACGTTCGTCGTCGGGTTGAGGCCCTTGCGATAGCAAAAAACATATTAAATTTCGATTCAAACCACTTGTACATCGTAGAGGCAACGGGCCAGACTTTGGCAACATTGATCTCTGCATCATAGGCGAGGACGCCGAGAGCTCGCTACACACACCACTTTCCGTCTCAATGAAAATTTTGGTTTCATTTTGCAAAGCTAAAGGCCAAAAGCCAATTAATCACGGCGCACGGCCAAAATACGAGGGTAGTGCTTTTCTCGATTGTACATGTAAACGTGGATTCAAGCCACACTGAGACCAAGGGTCCGTCCATTTCCACCTCTATTGGTGGGAAGCGTCGTTCGACGCTCGTTGACCTCGAGCATGTCGCTCGAAAACGTCAACGGCGCAAAGGCAACTTGCCGAAGGGGTACATCAACTCCCAAGATTTTTTCGAGAATATACTGGTATCGAAGTCTTTCCACGTATAAATTAAAAGTAGTCTGCTCATTGAGCAACACAAAAGGGGGCAAATTTTCGGTGGAAGCGTTTGTTGCTTACAGCACAAGGTGCAACTCCATCGTTAGAATTGTGTTCGAAGTGATAGCATCCTCCACGCAGTCCAAAACCGCCTTTTGAAGTCGAGGCATCAATAATCTCGTTTTGAGGGTCAGTTGGATATCTTAATAAGGATGCAGCAATCTCCCGTTCGTCACGGCGCAAGCGCTTTTATATCCAAGTGGGAAGGATCCCGAAGCGTCTTCAGCAAGCCAGCATAGAAAGGTGTGTGTGTGCTTAGCTTACGGGGATTTTTCGCGTATAAGGTAGGCCCTTCCTAGCCACGGCCATCGCCTTAAAAAGAGCGGATGTGATTTGGTCTTTAAGATCGCAGACACTGTGTTTGCTAGTACATATTTAGCGCTTAGTAAAACTCGGTCACCGGCCATAAAAATTAATAAAGCTTCTTCCTTTAGCATACGCTTATTTCTTTTTTTTAGTTTGTCTTTGCTGTCAGTCATTGTGTCACGCACATGTCGTAAGAGATTTAATCGCGTTGCGAGAGACTTCCAGATTTGTTTCTTAATAGTAGTACGGCTGATATCAGCAAGCTGATCAGCTGTTTCTCCGCACCAAGCCTGAATTACGTAGTAGTAGCGTTAACGGAACCCGAGGTTTTGTGAAGACCGTTCACATAAAACGGAGTATAGCCTACAGAGAGATGCACAGCGTGGTGTAAAACAAACTCAACATCGGGAGCATTGCGCCCCAGCGCATTGCTGTACACTGCCCAGAACGTCTTCAATGACGCGATTGACACGATTATTATGACAGTCATTTTGCGATGTTCCGCTGTTGACATGTCAATTCTGGCTCCAAGCACTTGAAAGATCAACATCCAGAACAAACCGTGATATGAGGTCTCTATTGGAGACAATTGCCCCGGCAATTTTTGCTGTCGTAACACGCATTCAATATACAGCTCGGCTGAAGCTTCCCCATCAATGCTATCTGGCACCGCTAAGTATGCAAATTTCTAAATTGGTACACAAAGACCTCGATGCTCGTGTTGTCATTTGATCTCTTCGGTAGGGCAAACACGAAATACATACTGATGACTCATTATACCTAGTGGGTACGGGCAAACGGCAAGCGGTGCGGTTTCATGTACCAAGGATTCAATTCGTTGGCAAATTTCGCATGTGTGAACATAGGTACTAACCCATTTGTAGAGTTTTGAGAGCAAGTAACTGGAATACGGAGCCGTAGGCCTTTTCTCCACCGACATTGTCGCTACAAACAGCATCATGTGTCTTACAGAGGATTCAATACTTAATGTCCTCGTCATGAGAAACTACGATGCGGAGAGGATCCGCTGCATCTGTGCAATAATATAAAAGGCCATTATCGATAGCATATCGATATAACTCCGCACCCAATCGTGCTGGCAATAAATGTTTGAGTTTCCCATAAGCTTGTAAGAAGTTACACACTGCTCGTCCGTGGTATATGCCAAACGATTGAGTCATTGATGGCGACGTTACAGTCGTAACATGAGCTAGCTCATAATCTGGGCTGCGGGATAAGGTATCAGCCAAAGCACTTACCTTTCCAGGCTTATATTACAAGTTGAAGTTGTATGCGGCAACGAGTAAAAGCCATCGAGCAATTGTCTATTAAGAAATTAGAAGACATAGTTGCGGCGCGTATTGACGCATCATCAATACAGATCACAAAGGCTTGAAACAAAGCAGTTGAACTCTAAATTTGACAAAACTTAACTTCGCAGCAAGTAGCTCTCTGTCAAGATTTTGGTAGTTTTTGAGCGCGTCATTGCGTTCCCCTCCATCATCATCTGTTTGTACCATTGCACTGACAATGACATAGTTAGATAAACGCAGAAGGCCGATCGGATTTAAGCATAACCAAGATCGGGGCATGGATGAGACGATCCTATACTACATTAAAGCGTCAATTTCGGTACAGCACCAATCGTATCTTATTATAACAGAATAGATAATGGCCGAACCATATCAGGGTAATGTTCGCTGTAGTTGTCCATATAGTTGGCAAGGCCCAGACACTGCGCAAGTCTTTCTAGTTCTTAGAAACCGGCCAAATCAACAATGGCTTTTCCTTAGCAGTATCTGCTCTAAGACCTCGCTTCCAAATAAAATGCCCTAAGAAATGATTTTTTCCCTACACCAAAGATGCATAAAGATGTAGACATACAACTTTTTCTTGCGTATGCACTCGATACTGCTCGCAAAAAGTCTAAGTGGGTTTTACACGTCCGATTCACCCTCCTCCGCACGACTATGTACCAAAACTTCATCAACATAAGTTTGCAATATATCATCATTGAAGACACAACAGTTGCGCCACTGGACGATAAATAGTTGCCCGAGTATTAAAAGCCCTTATGTCATACCCAGCCACTCCCATTGCATTCCGCTTGGGCTGCTGATCGCTGTAAGCGGGATTTCACAAGCTCGCATGAGCAATTATTATTAATTGCTGACTAAATCAGGCGCACTGTACATTCTGCACCCCATTGTTCTGAAGACAATGTGCTAGTATATAAGCAGCATTTAGCTTATTATAAACATGCACAATGCGCCACTTACCATTTGGTTTTATGACATTAATATCGGCGTCGAATGGGAAGACATACACTCGCATTCCATTGCAGCCACAAGAATTAATGAGAACAGCTATTTAGCTCGTGCTTAGCACGGAAGAAATCATCAACGACGTCACACCGTTCCTATCATAAGGGCAGTGTCGTGAAAGACAGTATTTGGTTCCAGGGACTGAGTCAATTTTATGATGTAAACCTCTATCATAAGGTAAAATATACGGTAGATTGCGACACACTGCGTCTTGGAATTCCCTAACTAAAAGAAAACTGGATCTGAAGAATTATAAGAAATCGGTAATCCACTTCGCGCACTAAGTATAGCCTTTGCGTCTTCAAGAATGGTTTTATTCAGAAGCGAAGATGATTGTAACTCAGTATCTGGTCGAATGACCACCATATCATAAAAGTCATTGGCCTTTAAAATCTGAAGAAACTTAACCACAGATATTTTTGTATTGCTCTAAAAGAGCATACAACGATGTTATAGCCTCGAAATAATATCATTCTCAACGTAGCCGGTATTGACGAGTGTGGATAGCTGCAAGTACCTCTTTGGGTTATTACAGACGCTTCGCGTTGCGCAAAACCCGACTTTTGGCTTTGCTAACATGATGTCGAAACCTATGCGAAAGCATAAGTTGTACGCAAATTTCAAGACACCTCATAGAGGCCGAAATGCTCATGCTGGCAAGTTTAACAGGTTCTTAAGCCTTAGTTTGCTCTACATAAAGCCGATGTCCATTCTGATATTTGATGTACTAGTGCGTAGAATTTTTTTTTTTTTAATAACAGCTTTACTTTTTCACTATATTAAGCGTTTCTTAGAAATTGTTTATCAGCTAGTAATTATCTTCATTTGCGCGTCGATTACGTGAGGTATCGGAGGCACCTTGCCTGCACTATCATCAGCTTGAAATGAAGCACCGCTCGTTCTCTGCAAAAATTACCGCTGACCAAAAGTCGGTTACGTAATCGTCTTCTGTGACGAGTACGCAGACCTGCTTAACTTTCCCACAATGCAGATATCTCAAGAACCGCTTAGGTTCTAGGGTTGGTAATTGAGTGATCTCCGAAGTTAACTCCGGAGGCGCATACAGATCAAGAGTAGGAGCGCCTTCTCTTGAGCTGTTACTAACCAAGACATTTAATGTCTCGGTTTCTTCCTGGGATTTATCCACAGGCTGCCGAGGGATTAATCCCTCGGGATCATGAAGTCTAGTTCCTTCAAGTATTTGAGGAGACTTCTCCTCAAGTACGTGGGGACCTCTCAACGTCTTCCGAATCTGATTGCGCTATCACAGTCGGGTCCTCTACGGTCGACTCTCTACTCGAACTAGGATCGTCGTGTTGTCCCTTTGCGGCAACCAGTATCTTCGTTGAATATCGCCCGCCACGCGTACATTCATGTCTCAATCCACTCGACTTCTTCGAGCTGTGGACCTTCGGCGCTTCCTTTCTCAGCAGCTCATCGATGGACGAAAGTGTCCTCGATGTGAAGAACCAGCCGTTCTAACACTAGCGAACTTAAAGTCGAATTTAGAGCTTAGCGCTATGGCAACTGTCTCTTCTAAAGTAACGGGATGAAATCGGTACAATTCAATTTGGGCAACGCCCACATTGAGACCCTATAAAGACGTTTACTATAATCGCTTCTTTGCACTAGGTCTCGATGCAGAACGGCAATGAGAGTTCTTAACACCTGGACATAGTCCCCACTTAGGTCGATAGAACTAAAGTGTTCAACAATCAGTGAGTCGTGCAAGCTCGAAGAGCTGAGTGAAATTCTAGTTCAAGGGATTCAGGGGTTTGTAGAACCAAGTGGCAACCAGTGCCCGAGAATTCATACCTTAGAAAGGTTTCTTATCAATTTGCAAGCATTAAGAAGGCACTAGACGCTGTAATATCAAAAGGCCTAGGGTTTGTTTACCCTGACGAGTCGCTATGAGTCATGATCGCGTACGAAAAGCTTAATCCAGTGGTGCAAACATGCTAGTCATTTCCTTGTTTCAGTGAATCCCACGTGTGAAAAGCGTCATTTATAGACGTGCTGCATGTCAGTGCCCATTCCATGGCTCTACCACCGAGCTTTGAGATGGCCATGGCCCCCTTTTGCCGTTCTGTTAGAACATGAAAGAGTCTATGGACATCTCCATTTGCTTAAATTAAAAGGGAGGTGCTCTCATCTTTACCCTCAAATGTTTTAACACTGACAACAAGGGGGAGAGCCTTAGGCTCTGGATCAGGTACAGAAATATACCGAGTCGGCATATATGCCGCTAAGTTGTCCTGGACCTGTCCGATATGGGAGGAATCGTATTGCATAAAGGTTTCAAGCCTTGCATCTGGAACCTCTGGTCCCTGGGACATGATGAACTCAATGTGTTCTGACCCAAACAAGGTTTTGAGCTTCTCAAATGCTGCGCGTTTCGATTCAGAAAGTTCAAGAAAAGTGTCCATTTCAGCAGAGGCTTAGTTTTATAAAGACTCATGCCTAGGTTGGGTACGAGTGTTACCAGGTGTAGTGGAGCTATCTTTCTTATTAAGTCAGAGGAAGCCTTATAGACTCAGTAAGGGAACTGAACTTTATGAAAATATAATCTAAAACTTTTACCCTATCAAAATTAAAATAGATTTCGACCTCCAGATTTATATCTGGCGGCAACCACATATGTTAACCATAATACATGGTATTTTGTGATTTACTATTTTAAAATAAACAAAAGGTATTTTACCATAAAGTAAATGTACCACAACAACGTTCACCAATCGAATGCCCCCATCACTTGCGTTTTTCGAAAAGGCCACTTACACAAGTTAGCTTTTAATGGATGTCAACTTTTGAAATTTAATTTCTGTTTTAAAAAGCAGCCATATTGCGTGTAACGGTATTATCCAATAATTTTTCTGCCAATAATTTAGGACTGGAGCGTCATTCAAAGACTTTTCGAAGACTAAATTTCTGATGTTGTCGGTGCTGCAAACGAACTCACGACCGGCGGTCGCCCGCTCAGCCTTGCAATTATATAAGCGTACTGCCTTTTCAACATCTTCAAAGCCTAAAAAATTGCGGGGTTTCTATCGCTTATGGGACGCGTACGCCTCGCTACTGGTGACTCACCCGCTAAGCACCAAGATTGTGACAGGTGGCACCATTGCAGGACTTGGCGACATCGGTTGTCAGGTTCTTTTGGAAGGCGAACGGAAGGATGCCAAGTTTGATCTCAAACGCACGGCTATTTTTACATTTTTGGGTGGTGTCGCTGTCTCGCCTATTCTTCACGTGTGGTATGGTTTTCTTGGGTCGAGGCTACCTGGAATTTCAAAAGCTACTATAACGAAGCGACTCGTGTTGGATCAAATTATATTTGCACCCGTCTTTCTATCCATCTTCTTGTCGTCAGTGCAGGCACTTGAAGGACACGCCGATGATATTCAAGACAAACTGCGTGCTGACTGGTGGCCACTTACGAAAGCCAATTGGGTCATCTGGGTGCCAGCCCAGATCATAAATTTTCGCTTTGTGCCGGCAACAATGCAAGTGCTATTTTCTAACGTAATGGGGCTTGTTTGGAACTCTTATTTGTCCTTCGTGAGCCATTCAGAGATTCCTAAGACACTTTTTAGCGAAGATAAGAAAATTGACAACGCTAAACATTAGAGGAGCAAGAAAGGATATTTGCATTAAAAGGAATAGCAATTAGACATTTCAATGATCGCAGCAAGGTAGAATACTTTTTGAATACAACCCTTTGATACATTTTGCAACGGGTTAGTCAGATGTTTCTGCGCTGATTGAATGGTTCTGAATACAAAAGATGTCAAGTCAATTAGTGTGAAAAATGCCTACAGAATGCGACGGCCTCATGATCATCTGGATGACTTTGAGCAATTGAGGATATAAGTACGATGGCGACTGTCGAGTGCATTGTCTGCACCCCGGTGTGAACTCGTTTCGGCATCTAACAACTCAACTAAGTGAAACAAACAGATCCGATCCGCGCCGAACTGTGACATCCATGTAATGTTTTTTTCCTCTTCAGGTCTACGGCAGTGCACATATGCCTTACCCAAGATATTGTACGCTTCTAAGTGAACATTTAAAATAAGCAGCATAAAGTCGTTTGGTCTGTAGTTGTTGCTATGCGACCGCACATAGATGTTCTTATATGACCTTCACGCCCTCCATTTCGATTGACCTCCAGCCTATGCATGTTGCATTTCTATTAGTATGCTGAACTTGAGCAAGGCGTCTCTCTTCACTTTGAATTGCCTTTAAGAGCACCATTTCTTTAGTATAGCGCCAGCTGCTCATCTTCCTCCTGTATTATCTTGCTCATAATTTTATCCTGTTACCAGCCAAACTTCTAATTCTTCGGGGTTGAAGACAGCACCAACCTCGTAGGTCTCCTTTCTATCAGTATTTGCGTCTCTAGCTCAACTTCTTCATGGTCGAGGGATGCAAGTTGCGTGGAAACTCGCTTATATAAACTACAAACAAAAATCAGGTAGTTTCAACTCCTTTTTCGCATATTTTGCTTGTCGCCGAAGTTAGTTGCTTCAGTTGCCACCAAAATGCTATTCCTAAAACCTCAATACGTTTTTGTCTTCAAAAACTAAGTGTATGTATCGAAAACACAAAAAGTGTAGTCATTAATCTGTGGAAATACATAGCCTATATAAATTATTTACATAGTGGTTTATTTGTAACGGGGCACTGCGACTTGTACTGTTTCAGTACAAGTCCACTTCGCACTGCTTCAGTTGCGAGTGGTGCCTTACGTTAAGTGACGTGCACTGTTCGTGCAGAGGAAGACTTCTCTTAAGACAACTAGACTTAAGAGGGTAAAAAGAAAACTGTATTAAATATAATTAAGTGTCTCTTGTTCTATCTTTGTAAATGCTAACTTAATTATAATCTAATACTAAACATGTAAATGAATTCTTATCTCTATCTTATCTGTAACTCTCTTTGATTACTCATGCAGCTGATTAGTCTGCGAAATAAATAGATATAATGGCCTATACCTATTTATGGATAAGAATTTTGAATATTACTACATAAAGTAATATCCTCCAAATAGTATCTACCTTTTAGATAATATATTAATTAACAACCTTTAAGTGTTAATTTCATGTAACGATACACCCCGTTACATCACCCCTCCCTGAAACGACAATCACTCTGAATGTCATTGGATGGAGTGGTCGCTATGTGACCACTTAATTTTTAAAACGATGTTGATTTGTCAGATCCATCATTTTAAATTCCATCGCATGAAGGATCAACTCATGCGGGGTGACGATAGTGCTGCACCTTCGGCTGCGGTTCGTGCAGCCGCGGGTGACGCACTGTTATCTCTTGCGGCAGACGGAACGTCTGCCGTTGTATCTTTCACTCGCACAACACTAGATGTTGCGAGTGCACGTGGTAATTCACCACGTGTTTACGACCCCTCTTTGGAGGTCGACTACGAATGCGAGTCGGATGAAATGGCCTACTCGGGGAGAATGGAACAGTCACCGGATAGACGTCAGGCGGCTGACTATGAGCCTTCGAATGAGAGGGCTCATTCTGATTGACGAGTAAACAGTCTATTTGGATCCGACGATGAGGATGATCCCTCATCGCCCGTACAATCTCCTATACGGTCACCTGCACGTGTCTCTGTGCAAGGTGACGACGATGCCGTAAGCCATCGTATGAAAAATTCTTGTAGTACGCCTGCTTTAGTGGGTACCACTCAGGGGAGTGAATACAGTAAAACGTCTCATCTCGCCCCTGAAAAGAAGCCGTGGGTTTTGCCAGAAAAGCTTATCAATAGCTTGTCTGAAGAAACTTCTCCTCCTTATTTATTGCGACAAAGCCACATGGCCTTGATCCCAGCCCGAAGAACTTTCGCGCTGAGGAAGATTTCTATCTCGATGCTTTTCTTAAGCATCGATGGTTTAGTGGCAATAATAAGCGAGATAAAGTCTCGCTTGTGCAAGCCTGGAGCGCGTTCATTTGCAATGTCAAAGACATTGGACGCGAAGCCTGGCTTCAAAAACTAAACGCGAATCGCATTTAATTGGAGAAACGAACTCCAACCGGTGCAAAGTATAAATTGCATCGGTTGTCACGTGAGGCTGGGCTTCCATGCCTCACGTAGGATTATCCCTGTCCGTGTTGTGTTGACAACCCGAAGAGGGTAAAAGGGGATGTCTATTCCCTTTCTTCGCCCTGGGGAAGGGCTCGCATCTCTATTGAGATGCGTGACGCGATTATCGTTTTGCAATCGATTTACGCGCGCCAGGGGCGCGTGTTTTCGGATGGGCCTTCTGAACGATCGGATGAATCTCGTCATACTGACGGACGAGGCCCTCAACGTCCGCTACCAGCTGGGAACGAGGGTCACAGATGTCATGTGAAGGTGGATAATCACGCCAGCGAACAAGATAACTCGTTCGCTGCCCCTCCACATCACGGTGGTTCTGGATACGTTCCACAAGGAAACGCTGACCACCGTGGGAGTCCATCAAGGTTGTGGTGGAGGATGGAAAATTAGATCCGAACCGTATGTCAGATCTGATGTCGAGGATCGACAAAATCGATCACGTTCTCCATGATTTGAAGGAGGGACTTGACCACGAGCACGGCAAGCGTCGCTCGTTGAAGCAGACGGTGCAGGCTCACCATATCGAGCGATTGGAAGACCGTTCGAAGAGTGCGTACCCCATGTTGGAGTACGAA
>NC_090613.1:3068977-3074047 GCF_004359215.1 Bremia lactucae
GTACTTAAGGGGATGGTCAATTACTAAATAATAGTAATTAGACCCAACACTCGGGTGTGGTGCACATTTGTGACCAACCCTTGTGGATGTGATGCACATGGGTGCATTCACATTAGGAGGGATGACGGCTAGCGTCATCAGTTACGCGAGGTATGTATAAAGATACGCTCGCAATACATATTAAATGATATCTATAGAGATAACATTTTAATTGGTAAAAATAGGTTTTATTGTATTTAATTCTATTAAACATAAATCAGTCTGAAAACTACTTCCTACTTGGTAAGTGCGCACGAGGAGACGGATTACCGCACCCGTGACGACACTTAACCAGAGTTCTTAGTGTGTTGGGTGAGGTCGCAAACGCGCCCACCACAACTACCTCACTGTACGCAAGAGAAGCAGGTAAAACCGCTTCCTCGCTGTGCTAGGGTGTGTGCCTAAGTAGAGCGTGGCCGCATTACGACATGCCCGCCTACACACTCGAAGTTCAAAAGGAGACTGTAACTTATTTAATTTTAAAACACGTTTTACCTTAATTACACTTACTTATAGATTTCAGCTGTAATGGGGTGTATCGTTACATGAAATTAACACTTAAAGGCTGTTAATTAATATATTATCTAAAAGGTAGATAATATTTGAAGGATATTACTTTATGTAGTAATATTTAAAATTCTTATCCATAAATAGGTATAGGTACGTAAAAGTCCCTGTTTGTGATATTTATACAGACAACCTTTAATTAACAGCATCACCGGTAGTCTTTCAGTGCGTGAGATTGGTTTATTATAAGGTTGAAATTCCACTTATTCTTATATTGTGAATTCGTCAATCCGTCCATGAAGAATGAGTTAGATCACCAGCAGGCGCTCATGCGTTCACTGTATATATTTATAGACGCTCTTCGGGACATAAAGAGTATTCAAAACTTTACTACAGAAAACTCCGACGTTTTGGCAGCCGTGCGTGAGCTCTGCGGGCTTTCCGAGACGGCATGCGTGGTCCAATGGCAAGACGAAGCATGGCGACACCGTCTTGTGCCCACAATGCAGCGTTTGTGTTTGTGTATACTACGTTTGGAAAAATTGGAGGCTCAGCAAAAGAAAGTGGAGTCTCAAGAAGTCAATTATCCTAAAGCGCCGGCAGGCCTATTAAGTTTGCGTGATTATTCAGTACTGCAAGCAGCTGTGGAGGTATTATTTTGCTGGGGTGCACACCCACGCGTATCAGCTGGAGTGCTAATGCCTATTGAGAAAAGAAAACCCACACGAACTTTGGAGAGTAAGTTGTTTACTTGTTCAAACGGCTTTAAAGAGGTATTCTGATAATTGTTATACGGGTCTAGTTTCCAAGGACGTGTTGATGTGGGGAACACGCAGATATAAGCAAGAAATTGGTGATAGTAATATAAATACCGAAGAAACGATGAAGGAGCTGCTGTTGATATCTCAAACGCTCTTTCAGCTGTTGACGCTGCCACAGCTCTTTCCAATTTTGCTGCCTAAATATGTGGTAGAGCTGCTAGCTTTGCTAATTTATGGAGAGGTAGCAGTAAACACGGCGCAACGGACAGAGTTTACACGTTTGCGAATTCTGATGCTTCAAATGTTACCTTTGCGAATGAGTATGAGTAGTGTGCGTGCGGTGCTTGGGCAGGTTTCTCCTTTAGCAAAGGATCAGTTGGTAGGACAGCGATTTAAGTCGCAATGTGGTCGTATTTTGTCGCGCTTGCTGATGAAAGACGGAGGAATTGTTGCTACAATTGAAATGTTGCTTGAAGCGGTAGAAGAGGGAAACACTCAAGCTCGAACGCAAGTTGCCTCCTTAATATGTCAGTGTCCTAGTGATGCGGACCCTATTACATATGCAACCGCATTATGCGCACAAATGCGTGAGCTGCTTTTGACGGTGATAACTTCCGAAATGGGTAGTAGGAGCAATTTGCTTGGTGAAATGGCATCGCTGTTAGCCGATCAGCTGGCTAATCGCCATTCAGAAATATTTGACGCACAGATTCTTTCGGCACTGTTTTACCCATTGCTAATTTACGAGGATAGCCGACTGGATACTGATGGATTAAAAGGAGATACCAGCGAAGAAGCGTTGAATCGATGTGTGAGCATTGCACGGCTTCTTCTATGCGGCCCACCATGTTCTCAACACTTTTTGAAAGCACTGACTCCGCTAATGCGTCCATTTTTGCATATGTACGCATTCGCGTCAAGTAGCAAAAGCTTTTTAAAGGCGCCACTTCGTGCGCTTCTCGCTGTGTGGATTCGCTCATGTTCTAATGCGGCGTTTCTTCTTCAATTAGCAGTGCTTCCTGTTACAATCTCTCTTCGACCGACTTTATTAGCATGCGGTTTCGAACGCAACAGTGACCGTGGATTATGGGAACCATTGCGAAAATTTGGAGCAGGGGAAAATGGTGGTTTATCACTTCGACTCCAAAGCTCCGCTACAAATCGAGCTGAAGAGCTGGATACAGCTACGTCGCTGAAATTTTTAATTCAACCAATTGTTGAGCTGCTTGGTGACAAAGAACTTGAAAGCTCTAATGTTGTCGGTGAGCTGTTTTCTTTGCTCCTTTTAACCTATATGAACTTACGAAAACGTGGCGAGGCAACGCTTTCTGACCTGAATATTTCAAACGAAAACTTAATGACGCCTTCTTTCACTTTGCATGATTCGCTAACGAATTCGTTAGGCGCTGAAGGTGTCGAAATGATCATATTGTTTTTATTAGCACTCATTGAATACCTGGGTCCATCAGTCTTGCGGAGCGCTGGTATAATACTTCAATGTGTCGGTACTGTGCTCGAGACATTTGATACACCTTCAGCTAATATCGTCGACGAAGTAGAGGAGCGTGAAAGCTTACGAAAAACAGCGTCTGCTGAAGAGACAGAAGATGAAAGTGAAATTCTGACAATATGTCTTGGCGTGACGTTAACAATTCTCGAAGCAGGTTCATCTCATCGATGTGAGTCGGAGGAGCACCAACTTCGTGCAATGTTACCTGTACTTCAATCGTTGTCTTGCCATCCACGGCCTGAAGTGGCAGAGCTCGCAAGCAACTCGCGGGTACATATTTTAAGCCGAAGAGCGAAAGATGCGGTTCATGTAAAGGAAGACCAAGAAAGTGGACAAAGTTTCCACAAAGTGCTTCAGAAAGCTGAACAAGATTTGACAAGTACTTCGGTGCCTTTGCGTGCGCGAGGTGTCGTGTCGCTCACAAAAATCGTACGTGAGAGTCGTAGACACACACATGATACAGCGTGGACACCACGAGTTAATGTTTTAGCACGTATCTTTTTGCTTCAATTAAATGACGCAGAAAGCTATGTATTTCTCGCTGCTATCCAAGGTTTGGCGACACTGGCACATGCGTATCCAAGTGTGGCGATACCTGTGCTGGTCGAGGCTCTGCAAGACCCAACTAAGTCGCTGGAAACTCGTATTAAGCTAAGCGAAGCTCTGCTTTTTTCAGCAAGAAAGTGTGGGGAGACAATTTACATGTACGGTAAATTGTTCGTATATGCGTACTTGGATTGCATCCGCCCACCGTCTTTGAAGAAATCGCACGCAGATTGCAATCAAACTATTGCTTCAAGACATCTTCTTCCTACTCATGAAGGGCATGGTAATGATGAAAAACAGATAAGTGTCGATAAGTCGCAACGTGAATGGAGCGAGCAAGAGTCTCTGGAAGCCGCAACTTTACGCGCGAGTTGTTTGTCGAACCTTGCAGAAGTGTGTGCCTTACTGCAATGGGAGCTTCAGCCGTTTCTGCAAGATGTGCTCACTTGCATTTATGGCATTCTTCAGTTGGAGCTCGAAGTATCGTCTTCGATCCCAAAATCTGGGACTAAAGCTGCATTTGAAAACGATGATCAGCAATTTGCACAAACACGGCAAAATAAAGAGAAGCAGCAGTGCGTGGTGACCGCTCGCCGTGGAAGTGTTTTCGTGCTGCGTCATCTTGTAGAATTCCTCGGCTGGAAGATGCTAGAGCTCATGCCGGACCAATTATCGCCATTGTACCGAATGCTTAAGCATGTGGCTCGTGTTGACCGGGATCGTGTGGTACAATTTCATGCAAGTCGCGCTTTATGCGCGCTGAATGAAGTAATGCGGGCTGAAATTTTTCCGGAGTATAAGCAGCAGGATGCAGCTTTTGGTATCTCGAGCTTACGTTTCCTTTAAAGAGCAAATGCTGGTTTCTTTTAAGCTAATAAAAACTCCATCATTATCAGCATCAAAGTTGCCGGTTCAGAAACCTTAAATTTATATCTCGCATTTTCTTTTTGTACCTTCAACAGCAAGTAAGTGCAGAACCGTTAATCTCCTCAGTTTGATATAACTACATAATTAGCTAATATACAAGCTAAAATGCCGTCTTTAAATAGACTTCTGGTTTTCCCATGAGTTCCATTACATTACGCCAGCATGGGGCTAATAATGATAAGAGATCGCCAGGATTCGGCACTGTACTTGCGCAAATAAAACATGCGACGATCGGAGATACTCTCCGATAATTTTTATTTGACGAGAATTTCTCCTAGGTAGCAGCAGCCAGTACAGACACGCGAGATTCCATGAGACTGACTACTATGTTTAGGACACTCTTGTGCGCAAAATTTGAAGAGCTTAACGAAGAAGACAGTGGATCGCCCTTCACATGTCCGTCAAAAGCTGATAGGTCGTGTAACGGGCTAAAGTTGCCCCTATGTTACACAGTCCCCGTTAAGTACACTTGGTGTACTTAAGGGGATGGTCAATTACTAAATAATAGTAATTAGACCCAACACTCGGGTTTGGTGCACATTTGTGACCAACCCTTGTGGATGTGATGCACATGGGTGCATTCACATTAGTTCCATCGAACTCGGGCGGGTCCATCCGAATGGGCCTCGGCTGATGCGGCCGGGCAGAGAGCATCTCAACAGTCCTGTTGAGAGCCTCGCTCCGAGCCTGCTCATGCCTCAGCTCATCCTGAGTCTGAGTGACGGACTCCGCCGCAGCATGGCTCTGTGCCTCGGACGCGGCCCTCCGCTGTCCGAGCAC
>NC_090613.1:3084566-3115881 GCF_004359215.1 Bremia lactucae
CCGGCGAATTAACGCGGCGCGTGCGCTTAGTGCGAGGTTGTGTGGGCGTCTTCGCAGACGACCCACCAACGTGGCCCCTTTTAGGTGGCATCTTGGGCGCCGTGTATAGAAACACGTGCGCGAGAGTGATCGAGTGAACTAGCGGCGCGTAAAGCTGCTCGCAGTTCCTCTCTCTACTCTGTCGAATTTAAAAATGTAAATTCGTTCTTAAAGAGGGGGATGGTGTAACGGGCTAGAGTTGCCCTAATGTTACACAGTCCCCATTAAGTACATTTGGTACTTAAGGGGATGGTCAATTACTAAATAATAGTAATTAGACCCAACACTCGGGTGTGGTGCACATTTGTGACCAACCCTTGTGGATGTGATGCACATGGGTGCATTCACATTAGGAGGGATGACGCCCAGCGTCATCCATGATGACGGCTAGCGTCATCAGTTACGCGAGGTATCTATAAAGATACGCTCGCAATACATATTAAATGATATCTATAGAGATAACATTTTAATTGGTAAAAATAGGTATTTGTATTTAATTCTATTAAATATAAATCAGTCTGAAAATTACTACCTACTTGGTAAGTGCGCACGAGGAGACGGATTACCGCTCCCGTGACGACACTTAACCAGAGTACTTAGTGTGTTGAGTGAGGTCGCTTGCGCGCCCACCACAACTACCTCACTGCACGCAAGAGAAACAGGTAAAACCGCTTCCTCGCTGTGCTAGGGTATGTGTCTAAGTAGAGCGTGGCCGCATTACGACGTGCCCGCCTACAGGTCGTGGCAGTGTGTGGACAGCCATACCTTTTGCGTGGAGGCTGGCTTAAATCTGGCGCTACTGTGATTGATTTATCAATTCTGCGCGCGATATAGCCGAAGAATTCCATGGCATCTCGACGACTGGAACTCGTGTGTGACGTCTATTTTTAGAGGCTTGTAAGGTAGCTAAGGCTGAGAATTCTGAAACGTGCGACCTATAACAATTGCAATGCTGCTGGATAATGTCGTGGAAGCATACAAGCGCCAGGTTGGTCTAGTATGTTAAAGTTGCAAGTCAATAGCACGATATAGGTTACGGATTGTATCCGTGCGCATTTAAAATACATTGAAAAAAGCATACAATTACACAGTCAGCTTCTACTTCTCTGTCGCTGACAGTGAAGGACCTCGTGACTTGGCTGGGCTTACATTTACAAGTGTTCATGCTGAATCGCAAGTGTAGCGGAGCTACCTCGCTCCTAAAGTCAGAGGAAGACTTTCAAGCTCAGAGAGTCACTTAGTTCTATTGAACTAATGGGTTTAACAACTCCGGGAGTCGTACAAGCTATTAAAGCTGAATGAATCATAGTTCAACGGTTTCAAGGGTTCGTAGAACCAAGTGGCAACTAGTGCCCAAGAGGATATACCTTAGAAAGGCTTCTATCTCTTCCAGATCAATACGCAAGACTTAAGAAGGCACTTAACGCTTCAAGATCAAAAGGGAAACTGCACTTTAATGAATCATTTAAATCTAAAAATTCTACCCTAGCTAATTTGAAATAGGTTTTGGCCGCCAGATTTATATCTGGCAACGACCATATTTGTTATCCATAATAAATGGGATATAAGAAACTAACTATTTTAAAATTAGATAAAAGGGTATTTTACCATAAAGTATATGTACCACAACAGCGGTTCTCCAACCGATGTGTGCCCCATTACACCCTCCCCCATCAGACTGTTGACACCAGGAGACAACATTCGCTTCATTTCCTGTTTAAGCTTGGGACCTAAAAGTACCGTTCGGTTGTGTTTTTCTTTCCTTTGTCACATGACAATCAAGCGTGAGTCACACACTCTTAGCACCTTCCTCGACGATGAGGGAATGGTGGACTTTGAAAGTCACTCTCCATCAGAGGAGAAGGAGAAAAAGCTTCGTTTTCTCACGCCTTCTCCTCCGGATGAACGTCGGCGGGCCCCAATTTCGTTCCCAGAACGTGGTGCCGCTGATGTCTTAACTGCATTAATCAGGACACGGATCCCTAAGTCCAACTTGATTACGAATCCGCTCGATGAAGAGCAAGAGCGGGCAATACTCATATAGAAAAAAGCTCGTCGTCGAGCTGCCAAGATAGCGAAAAAAAACTCATAGTTAATGTAGATTCAGTCCGCTTAGTGCGGACGAGCGTCTCAAAGAGATAGCGGGTCACAGCTTGGGCACCTGGATCTCGGGTGACCCGACGAGAACGCCGGAAGAGATCGCTGCTCGCGACGCTAGTCATGAGCGATACCTTACGCCAAAGGTAATGATACGAAGTCAGTATCTGACGCGTTTAGGTGATTAAGCCCGTGGGGCTTCGGTGACCTCCATGAGGGTAATTCCGATCGTTTTGTTTTCAAACGAAACAAGAAGTGAAAACACAGTCTCATTGTGAGAACTCCGTCCACCGTGCCCGCCGACTTCGTAATATTTGGAATATCAGAGAGTCTGCGGATAGGGCTGATGTTCGTTTGGAACGAAAGCTTCGCTTCGATTTCGCTAAGCTTAAGGCCAAAGGCCAGTTATGTTCGGCATTTATGCCACAAAATGAAGAAAGGCCTAGCCGATATTCAGTGCTTCGGATGACCGTACAACCATGTATCGAAGCCGCACTGAGGCTACAGATCCACCTAAACTCACGTCTAGGAGTCAAAAGCGTCGTTTGACGCGAGTTGACCCTGAGATTGGCGCTTAAAAACGTCAACGGCGTACGGGCAATCTTGCCGAAGAGGTACCTCGAACTCCCAAGGGTTTTCTAGAAGAGGGGTACCCTATCCACTTCACCAGATACTGGTATTGACCCTCATGACGACGTCGCTTTAAAAGTTTCTCCACATGAAACTGAACGTTACTTCGCGCATCAAGCAGCGCGGGAGGGGGCCGATATTTGGCGGAAGCATTTGATGCTCTAAGGCACGAGATGCAACTTCTTCGTGAGGTTCTTGTTCGGGTTGAGAGCTCTTTTGAGGCGGTTCGGGACCGTCGTTCAAATGATGGAGCGTCATCAGCCTCGTTTAAAGGGCCAGCTGGAAATCCTGGTGAGGATGCTGCAATCGGCGGCACGACCGCCTGTCTCGGTGCAAGCGCCTCCAAGTCCACGTAGGAAGGGTCCCGATACGGCTTAAGCAAGCCAACGTCGAATGATGGGTATGTACGCAGCTTGCTAGGAAGGTTTAGCGTATAAGCTAGGCCCTTCTTGGCCACGACCGTTAATGGCGCGGGCGCAATTTGGTCTTGAAGACCGCGTAAACCAAGTTGGTAGGTAAATTTTTAGCGTTTAGTAAAACTCGGCCTCCGACCATATAAGAATTAATACAGGTTCTGCCTTTGGCATCTGCTTTTTCTTTTTGTTTGTCTTGGCTATCAGCCATCGTATTCCTTACATGTCTTAAGACACTAAATCACGTCGCGAAACTCGCTTACTTGTTTCCGAGCGGTAACAGGGCCGATATCAGCAAGCCTATCGGCTATGTCTCCCCACCAAGCCCTGAACCACGCAGTGGTATCGTTAATGGAACGCGTGGGTGGGTGAGACCGTTGCCATTGAACGGAGCATAGCCGGTAGAGGCATGTACAGCTTATTTTTTAACGAAAATTTCACCACTGGGTGCATTGAGCTCCAGCGCTTTGGTGCCTGTGCTCACACACTACGTAAAACGTCTTCAATGACGCGATTGACACGTTCAGTTTGACAATCAGGCTGCGGGTGGACATATCCACAGTGGACATATCCAATCTGGTGCCAAGCACTCGGATTTCCAGAATTTACCCGTGAAACGGGGGTCCTGATAAGAGACAATTGCCACTGGCAAACCATGTTGTCGAAACACGCGATCAATAATCAGCCTAGCTGTACTTCACCATCAATGGAATCCAGCACGGCCGCTAAGTGAGCCATTTTTCTCAATCGGTCAACAAAAACCACGATGCCTGAGTTACCGGCTGAATCGTTCGGTAGACCGAAAACATAAACCATACTAATGGACTCCCAGCATTCTATGGGGACGGGGGGCTCGCCAGTGACGCAGCAGCATGCGCCGAGGGTTTAACCCGTTGGCAAGTTTCGCATGTGCGAACATATGTGCTGACGCATTTATAAAGTTTGGGCCACCAATAAGTCTGGCTTACAGAGCCGTAGGTCTTTTCTCTACCAAGATTATCACCAAGGACTGTATCGTGTGCCTCATAGAGGATTCGGTACTTCAAATACTCATCATGAAGGAAACAACGACGCACGGAGGATCCGCAGCGTCCGTGCAATAAAGCAACAGGTCGTTATCGATAGAAAATCGATGTAACCTTGCACGCAACGTGCCAACGGTTAAAAACCCGACTCAGCGCTCTTAGAGCTCGCAGCAGAGCTACACACTGTTCATCCTTGGCGTAAGCCGAACAGATCTATTCAGTAATAGGCGACATTATAGTCATTAATGAGAGAGCTCATAACCCGGCCTGCTTGATAATGCATCGGCCAAAGCATTCTGCATGCCAGGCTTATACTTCGCGCGATTCCGATCGCGCGCCGCTACCGGGTTTGTTGGACACTCCCCCCCCAGAAATCTTGCTCCTCCCTTCTTCGTGACGTTCGGGATGCTGTTATAAATTCTAAACCCAGTCGCTCTCAGTTGCTGAGGCCTCGGGGCACCCTGAGGTGAGGATGCTTTACGAAGACGTTCCGGTGAATGAAACTCCCTCCTAGTTGCGAATGCAGTCTCCGCCTAACACGATTGAGTCGCAACAACGTGTCAATAATCCAGCGGACTCGAGCTCCGCTGTGAGCAAATTCGAACTCCGCTGTCAGGGAACTCGGACTCCGATGTCAGCAAATTCGACGCGATCTACCACAAATAGTGGCGGTTTCTTTCTCACCAAGGCTACGCTCGTACTTGTCGACCCAAGCTGCTCTATCTCGCTGAGCGACCGCTCAGCGACGTGGATTCTTCGGGTTGCCTTAGTCGGTCTGGGCATGACGGAGCATTATGGACACCCCAAACCACGTGGACGAAGCTGAGACGGTCCTAATTCCAAGGTTTTCACACACTCTCTCACGCAAGGCGCTGAGCGGTGATCTGCGCGAAGATCTTCCCTGTCGGCCAGCCAACAAACAAACTGCGTCCTCTGGGCATCATCGGATTTCCATCGCAGGATAAAGGCACACCACGACTCTGAAGCGCATCGTAGCCGACGCCGTCAAACTTTCTGCACAGGCTGCGGAAGCCCCAGAAATGAATTCGCATCTTGTCAGGAGCGTGCGAGGTATCCGCTCCGACCAAGTCGTACAGCGCCCACGACCGAATGTCGGCGTCCATTATGTAGACGTGTGCACTGCCGCTGATAGTCTCTAGCAAAACTTTGTTGTTGCTAGCTTTTTTATCCGTCATCGCTGCCTGGGTACCTTGTCTTCGTCGTCTCATTTTTTTTTCCTCTGAGCACTCACGCACCGTGAGTGCTGTCTTTAGAGTGGGGTGATGTAATGGGCCCTTCCCGGTAACATGATTCGTAACTTAAGTATTCATGTTACTCAAGTGGTGTGCCATTACCCCAATTTTTAGCGGGTGTAGAATGTCGCATATTTCTGTGTTTATAGTAAAGAGCCAGAATCATTAGCCAGTACGATGTCAGCATGTAGATGAAATATTTATATGAGGTCGGGTAGACTTTTCTTACTTAGGGTTTTCAGAGTTATATCTTTCATATATTAAGGACTTACTTAACGCTTCCTCATATGCACGTGCAACCCTGGTTACGTCGCTATGAGCCCGTTACACAACTCATTATACAAAAGCAATTTCACCCTCATACACGCAAGCTAATTCCTACAGGTTATGAGCCCGATGGGTGGTCAGACGACACCAAGGCGGCAACATTAGGCCACTTAATGGCCTCGCCGGCAGGTGGAGTTTCGCTAGTACGCGCAGTGGGTCCGTTGCGTGCCACGCCTGTTGTAGTAGACGCGCCAGCTCACGGAAAGAGCTAGGCGATAGACGAAAAGATTTTTGCGGCCCTCGCCGCCCTCTCGGATCGCATGGAGTACCCAGATGAAGCTCGAAAAGGATGAACGCATGCGCGGTGCAATCGAGAGTAGGCTGTTTGCGTCGGCTCTTGGCGAAAATGGGCGCAAGAAGGATGACGATGGATGCGCTGTGAGGGTCTCCAGAGCGCAAGCTAGCGGCTCGTCAAGCGCCGAGGTAAGTACCAGCACCTACATTTGGAGACTTGCTATTTCATGGCTCGTGATTCGGCCACTGATGTCGTACTGACAACAGGCGCAGGCGCGTTGTCCGATCAGCGACACACTTCCTCCTGTTGAGCGCAAGAGTCAGCGACCATGGCGCCGGTTCAGCACCAAGGAGCAGCTCAGCGCAAGCTCACGATCCGCCCCTTAACGACACTGAGCTGTATCATGATCTGGAGTCAGGCTTTTAAGATTGGAGAAAAACGTTCCTGCGACAAGTCTATTTGCTTGAAGCGTCGTGCGAATTTCGTGGGAGCGAAGAATTAAGAAGGACATGCTCGGTCATTACCTCGCTGGAACGGCCAAGAGGTACTCCCACAAACAAGTTGATTTTTGGTGAAACCAACAAGCGACTGTTGACCACGTGATGACACGCTTGCTAGAGACGTTCCAGGGGACGATTAGAACTGGTCGTCGATGAAGCCATTCGCGGGAAAGAAGGACGCGAAAGTCTTGAGCAGAGCAACTCTAATACCTGGTGGCAGTCAGCGATGCAAGAGGCGGAGCAGACTCGCTAGTGCTCGACAACATCGTTCAACACGTGCCACCAGAACTCATGAATGCCATGAAAGCCAAGTACGATCCGACACGGACCGACTAGTTGCGGCACCAGAAGAGCTGACACACTTTGCAACCTCGATAGAGCTCAGCAGCGTGTTGGTAGGGCGTGAATTCGTCGCAGCGCATGTCGAGCCGTCGCCTCAGCGCAAAGAGACGCGTAGATATTTTGGGTGCGGCGAGAAAGGCCATATCCAACACAATTGCCGCGCAAAGGGAAATGACGGCCGCGAAAGTCTTTTTGGGCCCAGATAACATCCAGCTGGGGGATTTTGGAACTTGTGGATTATCAGAGATCTTAGTACAGGATCGTTAGCAATAACTGTCCCTTGCTAACCAAAACGATCGATGCTGTTTACAAACCGGTCTCCTTCTAAACTGTAACGTGCTATGTGATCACGCTTCGAACAGAAAAGAGCACCCACTTAAGCATCGTTGGGTGAACGTAGATAAGCTTCTATGTCAGCATAATCGGAGTCGCCGTCGTAAGCCGCTAAAATTTAAGCGGGAAGAGGTAATACTGGAACGACTCGAGTTAAGTTCAGTTACGCACACACCGCGCAACTGTCGTCGTCATCCTCGTCAGTATTCTGACGACCCAAGTCCAAGCGAGGATCGTAGTTAGGGCATCGCGATAGGTCATTGGCAAGAATATTGTTTTTACCCGGCTTGTATTGAACGACAAAATTGTACTATGATAAAATAGAAAGCCAGCGAGCCATCCGTTGCGACAGATGAGGGCTTTTCGTTGTGGTTCGCAATGACTCGTGATCAGTGTACATCACGAAGGTTTGTCCTCCGAGGAGATTCACTCGGGATTTTGACGAGAGCGTACCGCATAGCCAACAGTTCCTTGTCGAGGATCGGATAATTCTATCGCGGGTTTCAGTTGTCGCGACTGATAGCCCACGACCCGTTCATGACCGTTGTAGTCAAATTGCATGAGTGTGCAGACGATAGCGGAATCGCTTACATCGCATACGACATGAAGCGGCTTCGATTCATCTGGCAAGATGAAGACTGGAGCCGAAGAGAGCCTCCTTTCGACGGATTCAAATGCGGCCGGATGCTCGGGACGCCACGACCACGTGACGCTTTTCTTGGGGAAAGACGATAGTGGCTGAATAGATCCAGAGTAATCTTTGCGTACTCGTGTCGATAATTTGCTAAACCAAGCCATTGACGCAACTCTGTCGGGTTCGTAGGTGTTGTCCATGAGCAGATAGATGAAATCTTTTTAGGATCGGCTCGAATCCTGCTTACTCACGAAGCAGCCGAGCACCGGAATTCCGGTGCACACACTTTCTTAAATTTGCGTAAAGTCGTTGTCTCTCATCACTTAAATATTTGTTTAAAGTGCCTCAAATGTACGTCAACTTCACTGAAGTTGAATGAAAATGTCGTCGGAGTAGCTCGGCGCAAGCTCGCGGTGTGTCGCAGCACCTGCGACACCGAAATTAATTTTTCTTATCCAAAAAAAATAATTTACAATTTTCAGGTAATTTTAAAGATTATGGTGAAATGTTTTACTTATAATATTCACTAGTTCAATAACTATATTTAGTTACAAAACCAAATTATATCACGAAATTGTTATGGGATATTCGATTAAATAATAATTAATAAAATAAACTATGAAAAACGATGAAGACAAATAAAACTAATATAAAATTAACTGTTAATAATGCGAGTAAATGTGGTGGGAGCGTTCTTCAGTCCCTGCGGCATTATCAACCATTCCCAGAGCATACCGCTCGGCGTGCTGACCGTTGTCAGGGGAATGTCACTTGGTCTAATCAAAATCTGATAAAAGCCATCGGTCAGGTCGATGGCACTGTAAATGGTACTCTTGGACATAAAATTCAGCACCATGTTCGTTTTGGATGTCGGATTCTGTGCTGAGATCGTAGCATCGTTAGATCTCTTATAAGCGTAGAGGTTACGCCTTCTGCCAGTTGCCTTCTTCGCACAGAAGGAGGACTTGAACACTCTCGCGCACATGGCATGCTCTGTGGCAGTCTCAAGGAAATCGTCAAACGCCTTGACTTGATCGCGCGGCAGCGGCACTGCCGCGTCACACACTTTTAGACCCAGGCACGAGGTCAATGTCGAGTTAAGCTCCCTGACTGAGCAGGGAGTTCAACCGCAATATCGTCAGAACGCGCCTGCGTATTCGCAGACGATTTTGAGGCCGAGTTACGTGACTTGCGTAAAGCGTCTAAATATTGATCCGCGAATCGCCTTTTAAGCGCCGACTTTAGTTCAGCGCTCTTGGGACGTAAAGCATACTCGTCCGCTTCAAAGCGTGAAGATGCTGTCCGTTGTCTTCACTGTGACCAAACACTCTTGATCAATATACCTGCCTTCAGGTTGCGCTGGAAGATCTTCCAAGATATGTCTGGAAGCCGTATAATGGAGGAAGCAGTGTGAGGAGGTTGTACGAAGTCGATAAATCGATAGCGTTGTGAGCTGTCTCTCATGTATTCCAACACGTGGATCGACGCCAAGTCGGTCGGGATGTGGTCACATCAAGGGGTATCATTCCCCCCCCCCCTAGGTAAGGAATGCCCTGTCAATTTACACCGGATTTTTATGTGACGGAAGCCTCTCAGGCTTGACCGTCGTCACATGATGTGGGAGCCCCTGCTCGACCACATTGTTTCATGTGAGATTCCTGCTTGACCACGTTTTTCTCGCGTGGGAGCCCCTCTCGACCACATTGTTTCTTAGTGGTAGCCTAGGCTCAACCACTGTCTAAATCACTTTGCGGCGACGCGACGTACGCGAATCGCCCGAGACGTCTAAAAGAACTGCGCAAGCAGTACAAAGAGGACCATCGCTTTTTTCCTTCACGGTCCATTTTTCAGAAGCACTGTCCATCACGGCAACGTGAGGCCAGTCTCTTGGGGCGACTAAGAGAAAAGTGAACACTTCGCTGACGTCGAATTCCTTTCGACGCTTGACCAACCGCGACAACCAGTCGATCTGGGGCTGATAACGTGTCAGCCACGGATAACCCAAGAAGCAGTCAAACGCATAGTCTAAACTTTTCACCAAGAAGTTGTCGTTGCTGCTAAAATCATCGAAAATAATTGGCAGCGACAATTCTTGTCATGGAATACGACGAGGCTTTCCATCAGCCGATTTTACTACAACTTCGCCAGAACATCCGCGGAAGGAAACGTGCGGCGGTAACAAGTATAGACACGATGCGCGAAAGAAGTCGTAAGTCGCTCCTGAATCAAGGATAAGCGCGAAAGGTCGCCATCGACGTAAGAATTTAGGATGATTAGCCACGAGTCACCATTCAACGTGGTGGCAGTCAAATGTGCGTGAATGACGTTGGGGCTAGGAGTTCGGGATACCACAGCGGGACCGGACCTAGGTTTCAACAAATAGGGCAGCCCGCGCCTACTGGTCGCTGTCGTTTTCTACTGTGTAACTCGGTCAGAGCCGAAGTGACCAGCTATGTCAGCAGGATCGGCGGCGGGAGCTGGTGCACGGCACTCAGCAGCATAGTGGCCTTGTTTTCGGCAGCTAAAGCAGGTCAGTAAACGGTCATTCCTTGCACACTGTCGAGCAGAAGTTGGATGACGTCAATCTTCATCGGCTCTGGTTCAGATGATCGGTGCTCTACAGAAATAGCGCTTCCATTAGAAGATGTCACGACATTTTCTCGCGTAGCGCGAGGGCAAATGCTTCCTCTAAGGAAGATGAATCTTCTCGCATGAGGCAATAGCGCGTCAATACTCTCACGCATGCCAAACACGAAGACGGAACCTGGGATGCCATGTCAATGGGATTCGTGACAATGCACGAAGCCACATGTCTTGTCTTTTGGAGTAGTCGCGCATCGACATTACCCCTTATCGGTGCGCGCAGAACTCAGCGCGCACGCGTTTTTCGTCTTGAGACGGCTGAAATGCGTGATGGAGATCGCTTTGTAGAATGGTCAGGGTCGGAAAGGCACACTCGTCCACAATGACTTTTCCAAGAGCCCGCTCCTTGGCCTTCCCGGATAACCGGAGGAGAAGAAAATTAACCATTGCTTTTGGCGACTGAATCAAGCGCGAGTCGGTCCCAATCTCGACTTCCCGAAACCATCGATCAGGAAAATACGGTCCTTACCTACACCATGATAGATAGACATTTTCATTTCACTGACTCATTCCGTGAATATCTTAAGAAAGTTAATATTCGCCAATCATCGAGCTCGCGGTTAGTCGCCGGCGTCGCTGAGCGCCGCCACAGTGACATGACGACGACCTTTCCTGATACCGCCGCGAGGCGGTGGTGAGCTTGCCGCTCTATACTGCTGAGTTGCGGGAAGGCCGTGTGATCCAGAGTCATCTCTGGAGTCGGCGACGGCGCGGAGATACGCATGTCAAGCTTGGTAATAGGAAGGACTAAAAAGTGCTACCAGGTGTAACGGGCTTAGAGCGAAGTTACCTGGCTTACACGTGCACGTGAGGTAGCGTAAAGTAAATCCAAAATAAATGTCAATATAACTCTAAAAATCCCAAGTAAGAAAAGACTTTTCGACTTGATGGAAGTCATTCATCTATGTGCCGACATCTTGCTGGCTAATAATGGGTCTGGCTTCCCGTTAATAACACAGAAACGTGCGACATCCTTCACCCGCTAACTCGGGTATAGCACCCTACTTAAGTTACAATATGTAAGCCACGTACCCTTAAACTGGAAGGGCCCATTGCAAGTTAGCTATCTACGCCAGCCGCGTTGCCTTTCCTTCACAGTCTACCTTTTTGGATTTGGCTCTAACTTGAACGATGCCCACATCACAAGCCGAGATTTGGCAGCTGTTCTTGCCGCGCATTTTAATGTCCGCGAAAACTTCTTCTTTCACCACCTCTCCAGCATATTGAGCTTCATATACTCAGAACGCGTTTCAAGTAAATTAAGCCTCGATTATATCGGCTCGCAATGCGTTGATTTACTCATTGGGAGTTTACTTATTTCACTTCGAAAGCTGAAATTTCCGAATGAAAAATAAGTTTAGGTCATAAAATACATTTAAATCGAATAATAATTTTATAAGAGAACCGTTAATCTCCCTCCTTTCGATGTTGTCGCCTCGCCTTTTACCAGACTACTTTCACCAGTTACAAAGGCGCACTGCAATTTCACTCGCTACCAACGCATTGCCGTATACGAACATTCGATATGGTATATAAAGGCCTTCGGCGATGACGAACGCTTACTGGTCGCGATACACGGGGTTATTAGTGTACCATGCTTCGTCACGTAAGGATTTAACTGCTTCAGCTTTACCAAAGCATATTCTTTGACGTGGCACAAAGTCATTTTCGTTCTCAAGTCGTGGAAGAGCTGCATAGACACGTCTTCTTGGATTTTTGCTTGTCTGGCATGGCAGCTTTTTCTCAGCAGTCCCGATACAGAAGATTATTCAGAATATAATTAGATGAGAAAGAAAAGAGATTATTGACGACAGGCAACAATACAGCAAATCTTACAACGGGGATATCGCAACATACGGTTTCATCGCGGACCAGAAGTCATCGGATTGCGACAACAACAAATTGATATTGAAAAGTTAAGAAGATATTGCAGAGGTGAAGCCCCGCTGATTAGCATTGTTATGAGAGGGTGCCAGATCGACCAATGTTTTCAACAAGCTCTATCATCTCTGCGTTCACAGCTTTAAAAGCACCCGGACCGAAGCAGTGCGAAGTGGTTTTTACTGAAGCAGTACAAGTCGGCAGTGCCCCCATACAATAAAAGTAGCAAGCATCAACATATCAACAATATAAAACTAGCAAGCATCAACATATCAAGAATATAAACGTACCGGTTTGCCAGCATCAACATCAGTATGGATGTATAAAATTATCCAATCATATCATACTGAGGGATCTTTACCAAAAAAACTGAGCATATAAAAAATGTACCACAACAACGGTTACCAACCATTACACCCTCCCTCGTCAGACTGTTGGCACCGAGTGACAACATTCGCTTCATTTCTTTTTTGAGGTTAAACCATAAACAGCTAACCCGTGCGAAGTTTGTGGTATGGAAATTTACGTGTCATATTCGTTTATTTGAGGCACGAAAACCCTTTTCAGAGAGCTCGTCAAGAGGTGAATGAGAATGCCCACGTCACTACACGTACACTAGTACGTGCAAAGGGGAAGACTCTCTTTAAAACACTTGCTTTAAAGAGGGTTATAAGAAAAATGTATTTAATATAATTAAGTTCTTCTAGTTTTCTATCTTTTTATTCTTACTTAATTATATACTAATAAGAAACATGTAATAAAAGTCTTATCTGTCTCTCTCTTTGCGCGCGTCCAGCGCTGACTGGACCGCGGAGCAAGTCGATATAATGATCTATATCTACCAATCAATAAGCTTTTCAAATGTTACAATGTTAAGAAATTAACTCCAAATATTCTCTACCATTAAGATGTTGTATCAATCAACAACCTTTAAGTGTTAATTTCATTTAACAATACACCCCGTTACATCACCCGTCCCATAAATGAGAATCACTCTGACTGTCATTGGATAGAGTGATCACTATAAGACCACTTAAATAAAATTGATGTTGATTGGTCAGAACCATAGTTTTTAACTCTATCGCATGGTTAACAAGTCCATGTGGTGGCGAATAGTGCGGAGCCTTCGGCTGCGGTTTATGCAGCCGCGGGTGACGCATCATTGTCTCTTGCGGCAGACGTTCTGTCTGCCGTAGTAACGTCTTCCTTTGCAACTCGTAATATTGCGGGTGCATGTGGTCCGTCACCACGTGAATGCGACCCCTCTTCGGAGGTCGACTATGAGTGCGAGTCGGACGAAATGACCGACTCGGGTGAACAGAACAGCCGTCTGATTCATCGTCAGGCGGCTGACTATGAGACTTTGAGTGAGGGGGATCAGTCGAAAAAACGTGCTGGTAGCATCCGCTATAGCATGCTCGGCTCCGACGATGAGGACGATTCCTCGTCACCATCACCGTCTCCCGTGCCGTCCTCCGCACATATTTCTGTGCGTGGTGATAGCAATGGCGTAAGCCATCGTTATCAAAGTTCTTGTAGTACTCCTGCTTCAATGGGTACCACTCAAGGAAGAACAGACAATAAAATGTATCATCTTTCCCCTGAGAAGAAGCCGTGGCTTTTGTCCGAATGGCTAGTCAGTAGCTTGTCTGGAGAGACTACTCCTCACAATAAATATCCCTTTTTTATTGCGACAAAGCTACATGGCCTTGATCCAGCGCGAAAAAATTTCGCGCTGAGAAAGATTTTTATCTCGATGCTTTTTATAAGCATCGATAGTACAGTGGCAACAACAAGCGAGATAAAAACTCGTTAATGCAAGCCTGGGACGCGTTTATCCGCAATGTCAAAGGCACTGGACTCGAAGCCTGGTTTAAAGACTTTCGCGTTAAGGTTATAATAACGAGCTCCAACCGGTGCAAGATTTAAATTGCATCGGTTATCTCGTGAGGCAGGACTTCCAGGCTTCATGTGGGGTGATCCCTGTCTCTGTTGTGTTGACGAAACGATACGAAACGAGTGAAAGGGATGTGTATGCCCTTTCTTCGCCGCAAGTACGGAAGCCACATACCGATGTACAATCCCGCTTGTAGTAGCCTTGAAATACTAAGCCACCCGCCGGTGATTCTGTTTTCCGATGGACCTTCTGATCCGTCGAATGGGTCTCGTCATACAGACGGTCGAGCCCTCAACGTCAACAGCTAGCTGGGAACGAGGCTCCCAGCTGTCATTTGAAGGTGGGATATCCGCGCCAGCGAACACGATAACTCGTTCGCTGCCCCTTCACATCACGGTGGTTTTGGATACGTTCCACAAGGAAACGTTGACCATCGTGGGAATCCTCAAATGGTTTTGGCGGAGGAGGGAAAGTTAGATCCGACCCATGTGTCGGATCTCGAGTCGGAGATCGACAAACTTGATCGCTTCCTCCATGACTTGAAGGAGGGACTTGATCACGGGCGCGGTAAGCGTCGCTCGTTAGAGCAGACGGTGCAGGCTCACCATTTCGAACGGTTGAAAGACAGTTCGAAGAGTGCGTACTTCATGTTGGAGTACGAACGAAATTATCACGCTCTTCGTAATGAATTGTTGTCAGCTCATCGCGGTTTCGAGGATCTTTGGACCCGACATGAGAATCTGGTTCGCGATCACAAGAATCTTTTGGGGATTCTTGAAAAGGGTGTCAAATCTGTCCTCGGAAGAAGCCGCGTACTGATGGTACAGGCGGAGCCGACCAACGTAAAACATACGATGCGTTCGCATCTTATGTGGCAATTCTATTGTGTATGCATTGCCTCTGCGATACAGTACACGGAAAGGCCCAATGAACTTGGGTAGTAATTTACTACTAACCAAATTACTGACTACATTCCTTAGGTACGTTTACCGTAGAGAATAGTACTAGATCGTTAATTTCAAACGAACAAACGCTTGCCCTTCCATCTTTATCTGCTTTCTGTTTCTGACGGTCCATCGCGTTAGCAACGGAATCCTGTACGCAACAGACTACTGGCTCTCGAGCCAGCAGAAACTATTCTGCTGACTCATTTGTTTTGTCTTTCCCAGTGCGCTTTGGGCACACTGCAATGAGATCTTTCTCATCTTCGATGTCGATAGCTTCGACATCGACATCACTCGCGTCGTTGTTATCTTCGACGCGTGATGAGCATGAGCCAGAATTGGCTTTGCTCCTGCGAGTCCACCCCCCCCCCCTTAAGCTAGAGGATCCCTCTAATTGGGTGGGTATGCGAGGATGGCGTAAGCCATTCACAAAGAACGGTGTATGCGTTGTAGACGCATGCACAGAATTATTGATGGCGAATTCGACCATCGGTAAAAACTCGCTCCAATTCGGATACGATTGGACGTAACCTCGAAGTATCTCTTCGAGGACGCAATTTACGCGTTCTGTTTGACCATCCGTTTCCGAATGATCAGATGTTGACATAGTCAGCCGTGTTCCGAGAGATCGGAACACGGATTGCCAGAACTCCGCCGTGAATCTCGGATTTCTATCCGAAACCAATTCACGGGGTAACCCACGGAGTTTGAATACCGTGTCGATAAAGACACGGGCACAAACCGGACCCCCCTCCCCGTAATCGACTCTGGTACCGCAGCAAGGTGTACCATCTTGCTGAATCTGTCTACAAAAACAAGGAATCCATTGTTTTTGTGGTCGTCTTCGGGAAATCCGAAGACGAAGTCCATAGATACGGACTGCCAACACTCTGCCGGGAGTGGTAGAGGTTGGAGCGGCGCACGGGATGAAGGGCTAGGCTTCACTCGTTTACATACCTTGCAAGCACGAATGTACTTGCACACGAACTGATACTGGCGGGGCCAGTAAAATTCGCGACTTACTGTAAGATAAGTTTCCTCACGTCCACGATGCCCAGTTTTTGGTGCATCGTTACACTCATACATAATGCGCAAGCGCAAAGCATTGTAAGTTGGAACGACGACACGTGAAGTGTCGCCGGCACCGGCTCTCTAATACAATAAGCCGTTGCGTGGTGTGTATCGATCTCATGACGATGGATATAAAACCGGTGAATCGCTAAACGATATATCAAATTGATTCATCAGATGATCCATTAAACGCAGAAAATCTTTATCTTCTGCGTAGGCTTTCTTTATGTCATCAAACAAGGTATATGACAGAACACTAAAAATTAGTGTTGCATCAGTGAGAATATATTCACTGTTGTAATTCGCAACCGGCTAAAAATCGGGTCGGCGTGATAACGCATCAGCGACGACATTAAGTCGTCCTGGGTTTTATTCCACGGAGAAAATTTAGTCCGCGAAGAAAGACAACCATCTCGCCATTTTTCGCGAGAGGTGTGGGCTATTCGCAGCTGTGCGTAATGACGCATGGTTTGTTTAAACGATGAACGGTCTAATTTCGAGGAGATAGACCGTAGATTTAGCCAGTGCATATTTCATGGCAAGGAGTTCTTTGTCATGCATTAAGTAATTGCGTTCAGCTGGTTGCAGCTGACGCGATTAATAACAGACGACGCGCTCCGCGCTGTCCGTATCGTATTGCATTAACGCCCAGCCGATTGCGAAACCTCTGGCGCCACAGACCACATGGAATGGTCTGTCTTGATCTGCAATCGCCAAGATGGGCGATTGCATCAAGCTATGCTTGATACATATAAAGAAACGCTGACAATCAGAGTTCCATAACCATTCTCGTCTTTTTTCAAGAGACGAGAGAGATGAACTGTCATCTCGGCATAATTGCGAGAGTACTTGTGCAAGTACGCCGCTAAACCAAGGAACTTTCTAAGTCCCTTTACGTCGACTGGCACAGGCCAATCGGTGATCGCCTTGATCTTTTCTTGATTTTGCCGTCACCCAAGAAGTGGTAATTACCTTGCAGCGAATATACACTTTTGAGATTTGCATACAACTTGTGCTCACGCATAAGTGTAAGAGCCTTTCGGACGTGGGTACGATGGGGCGCCATACATCGATTGATATTAATAAGTTAAAGTCATTGCATAGAGATCGCTACTTAGGAACTTGATATATTAATAATTTCTACTTTATCCCTATACTAAAGACTTAAGTATTAACCTTTAGTAGCTAAGACTTCTTATCTACTTATAACCTTCCACTACATGTCTATGTACGTAAAGTATTTAGGCACCTCGTGTAACGGGGTACACTGTTACATAAATATCATTTCCTATAATGAGAGCCATTATCATACGCTCACCCTCTTGATAGTATTCACTCACCCCCCACCCTAATTCATTGGCTAAAATTCATCAGGATTATTTTTCATCACTCACCGTACCACTCACCCATTAAGCGCGGTGACTCAATTTTAACACCTCGGCAACAACACACTTAAATTTGAGCTTAACTTATTAACCACCACAAACTGCGCAATAATACAGATAAGTAGGGCATTCATTTCGCAAACACAGATTCAATGGATTGAATATGGATTGAATAGTTCACACACAGAAGAGTCGATAGAATGGTACTACATATCATGTGGTGACGTTGGGTGTATAATCTGGGGTGGAGCAGTCCAAGCGCGACCTTCAAGGCAAGTACGCGCATTATGGCTCTTTCTATTGCAGTTCCTATATCAACGTCGGAGAGGAGCCTTTAAGTGATTTCCAACGCGGAAAAACTGGGAAAAATTACGTCGCGTAGATCCTGTTGGCCTTACTCTTGTCCAGATCATTACTGGGCATGCATGATACTATCCGAACCCTGCAGTACATGGTCAAGCAATGCACTTTTTCGATGATTATTAGCAATTTAGAAAGCTAATCTGACTTTTTTTACCTTTTGAGTGGATTGAGTGGTAGTGAGTTGAGTGGACTGTTTGATAGTTAGTTGAGTTGTAGTAGTTGTTAAAAGTGAGTGAATATTGATTTCCGTCTAACGTCAACTGATGTGAATATAAGTCAATGGTCTTAAGGAGTGAGCGAATACTATCAAGAGGATGAGTGAATACTATTGTCTCCCATTACAAATTTATTTTCTAAAAAAGAAAATAAATAAAGAAGTACAAAATTATTATCTTATATTAATTTTGACTTGAAGTTCCAACGTAACTCAATTCAAATATACTGACGCAATAAGACATTAGTTAATTGATTGATTTATTTAAGTTTAAATCAACCCGGCAATCGTTACAAGACACGATAAGGCGGTGGGCAAAGAGGCACTTACAAAATTAGTTATTTATATATAAGAGCCGATAGATAGAAGATCGTTACAAGAGAACGCAATGTATAAACAAATTACTTTTTCTTTATACTTAAGCCTTAGTATCGACCTTTAGTAGCTAAAATTCCTTAGCTACTTGTATCCTTCCTCTGCACGTGAAGTAATCGAGGCACCCCACCTTCACTGTAATAAGTCTAGGTTGACTAGTACGGTTGTTAGTATTAGCAAAAGGTACCTGTTAGCACTTCATGTTACGTTGAACGGCCTGCGCACGTCCCATTTAATAGGAAAACCTGAAATTACGGCAAATAAAAGGTATGTTCTGACAAGCCTTTTGATCGGAAGGATAAGCAGACTAGTGCTTTTGAGCAAAGTAAGAATCACCAAAGTTAAATGCTTATCAACATATTGAAAGGTATAATTCGAATGGTGCAGACACTGCGGCGCAAGCGTCTCGAGCTTTCACATCGTAATTGTATCGAGGTCTTTACAAGCAACAAATGCAGCCTCCTCCACACCAGGTCCTGCATTGAGCCCTTAATATCTCGTCCAGTCCCTTGTGTCCCACAGTATGACTGCGTCTTGCAAAGCCGCAAGAGCCAACTGTTCCGAATTTAAAAGGGCACACGCTGAGCTAGCATTCGATGACCTCGAAGCGTACTGATAAGCGTCTGTCACTACCCGTCGACACAGCGAGCATTCTCGTCCTCGCAAGTCACAAGCAATTATGTCTTCCACTTGGAATTAAAACAGCAGCTAATGACAATAATAATAAAGATAGGCACACCTACGTGCTGCACTAATGAGAAGCGATTCATTGTTAAGAAAAGAAAAGACGCGGCCATATTCGTCAGCAGCCCCATTCGACCCTTCTAATAAGTTAATAAGCATTTCATGACAAAACCCACCCCAGCTTCAAACGGGGTTATTTTAGCCAAGCAGAATGCCTAAAACTTTGGTGGGGCGAGTTGCTTTCGTAAAATTGCATTGTGTGGTATATCGTGCAATGTTTAAGTAATTTAAAAAAGAATGCCGGTATATGTACCTCAGCTTTTTGGTAAATGTACCTCACCCCAAATAATCGTTACAACTACAGCCCAATGAGGAAGACCTTGAAAATGCCCGCCTGGCTTCGCGGGAGCTTTCTTCCGCAACAGCTTCGTAAGTTCTATATTTGCATTTTTAAATTGAAGTTGAAGACACCTTAAAGTTAGAAAAAATGTTTATTGTCTATTGTGGTTACTTAAGGTGCTTATTAGTTAGATCTTAAAAGGGTTTTAGATTGTTTATGTTCTGGATTGAGGACAAGTGCGTGAATTGTGACCAATTTCTTTGCACGTACTACAATGATGCCTTGCTAGCATTGGTTCTTGAAGTGACCTTTCCACATATTCAAAGGCAGAAGGATTCTGGCGAGTGGATCATGTAGGTCTGCCAAGCGGTGAACTAATGCCAGGGTTTGAACTATCAAATCTTCATCTAAAACACTTTGAAGGGCACGCAAAAATTGAGGTTGCTGATGCTACAACAGCATCTCATACCTTCTTCTAATAAGTATCAGCAAATCGTAAAATGTTCTCTTCTACTTGCTGCAAGAAGTGGCTGGTTGAGCCACTAATGCTGACCAAATCCCCAAATGGCGTCAAAACACCACCAGACAATAGCATTGTTCGAATGAGATAAATGCAGGGAATGCCTATAGTTAGTGTTAAAATGTTGCTGCAGGGCTCACAAGATTTTTCAGTAGAGGGGTACTAAAGCCAATTTAAACAGGCAAAATTAGTATGGAGATTTAAACTTCATCTACAGGGATTAAAGCTATGTATACTGTTTCGATGTCAATTTTAATGCATGCTCGAAATTTTCTTTTCGACATTTGTCCATAAAAGATTCTTGTGCTCAAAAAGGTTGTGCGTTGACTGATAATTAATGCTTTGGCTGAGGTTGACTTCTGCTCATCACATGCTTTCTCAAGCAGTACACAGACACGAAGCATGTCACCTGTTGGGACCCGTATGCATCGCTTCAAGACAGCATGGGTGTAACGGGACACTGCCGACTCGTACTGCTTCAGTGCAAGTGGTGCCATGTCACTTCACGTACACTAATACGTACAAAGAAAGACTCTCTTTAAAACACTTGCGTTAAAGAGGGTTATCAGTAAACTGCATTTAATATAATTAAGCTCTTCTGTTTCTATCTATTTAATATTAGCTTAGTTATATACTAATACAAAACATGTAATGAAGTCTTATTTAACTCTCTCTTCGCACGCGTCCAGTGCTGACTGGACAGCGGAGCAAGTGAATATAATGGCCTATAATATTTGCCAATGGATAAGCTTTCCGAATATTACTATGTAAAGTAATATTCTCCAAATATTATCTATCTTGAAGATAATATATTAACTAACAACTTTTAAGTGTTATTATCATGAAACGATACACCCCGTTACATCACCCCTCCCTTAAACGACAATCACTCAGACTGTCATTGAATAGAGTGGTCACTATGAGACCACTTAATTAAAAACAATGTTGATTGGTCAGAACCATCATTTTCAATTCTATCGCATGGTAAGCGAGTCCATGCGGTCAGCGAATCGTGCGGAATCTTCGACTGCGGTACATGCAGCCGCGGGCGCCGCATTATTGTCTCTTGCGGCAGACATTTCGCCTGGTAGTATCATCTTCTGCCGCAACAATATATGTTGCGGGTTCACGTGGTGAATCACCACGTGAGTTCGCCCCTCTTTGGCGGTCGACTATGATTGCGAGTCGGACGAGATGACCGACTCGGGAAGAGCGAAACAGTCGCCTTTGTGGTACACCTGCTCCAGTGAGTACCACGCAGGGGAGTGCAGACGACAATATATCTCGTCTTGCCCCTGAGTTGAAGCCGAGGCTTTTCCCGAACGGCTAGTCAGTAGCTTGTCTGGAGAGACTTGTCCTCACAATAAATCACTCCTTTTTATTGCGATAAAGCTACATGGCCTTGATCCCAGCGCGATCCCAGCGCGAAGAACTTTCGCGCTGAGAAAGATTTTATCTCGATGCTTTTCTTAAGCATCGATGGTACAGTGGCAACAACAAACGGGCTAAAATCTCGTTGATGCAAGCCTGGAGCGCGTTCATTCGCAATGTCAAAGACATTGGACGCGAAGCCTGGCTTCAAAGACTTAACGCGATTCTCGTTAAGTTTGAGGAACGAGCTCCAACCGGTGCAAGATTTAAATTGCATCGGTTATCTCGTGAGGCAGGACTTCCAGGCTTCATGTGGGGTGATCCCTGTCTCTGTTGTGTTGACGAAACGATACGAAACGAGTGAAAGGGATGTGTATGCCCTTTCTTCGCCGCAAGTACGGAAGCCACATACCGATGTACAATCCCGCTTGTAGTAGCCTTGAAATACTAAGCCACCCGCCGGTGATTCTGTTTTCCGATGGACCTTCTGATCCGTCGAATGGGTCTCGTCATACAGACGGTCGAGCCCTCAACGTCAACAGCTAGCTGGGAACGAGGCTCCCAGCTGTCATTTGAAGGTGGGATATCCGCGCCAGCGAACACGATAACTCGTTCGCTGCCCCTTCACATCACGGTGGTTTTGGATACGTTCCACAAGGAAACGTTGACCATCGTGGGAATCCTCAAATGGTTTTGGCGGAGGAGGGAAAGTTAGATCCGACCCATGTGTCGGATCTCGAGTCGGAGATCGACAAACTTGATCGCTTCCTCCATGACTTGAAGGAGGGACTTGATCACGGGCGCGGTAAGCGTCGCTCGTTAGAGCAGACGGTGCAGGCTCACCATTTCGAACGGTTGAAAGACAGTTCGAAGAGTGCGTACTTCATGTTGGAGTACGAACGAAATTATCACGCTCTTCGTAATGAATTGTTGTCAGCTCATCGCGGTTTCGAGGATCTTTGGACCCGACATGAGAATCTGGTTCGCGATCACAAGAATCTTTTGGGGATTCTTGAAAAGGGTGTCAAATCTGTCCTCGGAAGAAGCCGCGTACTGATGGTACAGGCGGAGCCGACCAACGTAAAACATACGATGCGTTCGCATCTTATGTGGCAATTCTATTGTGTATGCATTGCCTCTGCGATACAGTACACGGAAAGGCCCAATGAACTTGGGTAGTAATTTACTACTAACCAAATTACTGACTACATTCCTTAGGTACGTTTACCGTAGAGAATAGTACTAGATCGTTAATTTCAAACGAACAAACGCTTGCCCTTCCATCTTTATCTGCTTTCTGTTTCTGACGGTCCATCGCGTTAGCAACGGAATCCTGTACGCAACAGACTACTGGCTCTCGAGCCAGCAGAAACTATTCTGCTGACTCATTTGTTTTGTCTTTCCCAGTGCGCTTTGGGCACACTGCAATGAGATCTTTCTCATCTTCGATGTCGATAGCTTCGACATCGACATCACTCGCGTCGTTGTTATCTTCGACGCGTGATGAGCATGAGCCAGAATTGGCTTTGCTCCTGCGAGTCCACCCCCCCCCCCTTAAGCTAGAGGATCCCTCTAATTGGGTGGGTATGCGAGGATGGCGTAAGCCATTCACAAAGAACGGTGTATGCGTTGTAGACGCATGCACAGAATTATTGATGGCGAATTCGACCATCGGTAAGAACTCGCTCCAATTCGGATAGGATTGGACGTAACCTCGAAGTATCTCTTCGAGGACGCATTTTACGCGTTCTGTTTGACCATCCGTTTCCGAATGATCAGATGTTGACACAGTCAGCCGTGTTCCGAGAGATCGGAACACGGATTGCCAGAACTCCGCCGTGAATCTCGGATTTCTATCCGAAACCAATTCACGGGGTAACCCACGGAGTTTGAATACCGTGTCGATAAAGACACGGGCACAAACCGGACCCCCCTCCCCGTAATCGACTCTGGTACCGCAGCAAGGTGTACCATCTTGCTGAATCTGTCTACAAAAACAAGGAATCCATTGTTTTTGTGGTCGTCTTCGGGAAATCCGAAGACGAAGTCCATAGATACGGACTGCCAACACTCTGCCGGGAGTGGTAGAGGTTGGAGCGGCGCACGGGATGAAGGGCTAGGCTTCACTCGTTTACATACCTTGCAAGCACGAATGTACTTGCACACGAACTGATACTGGCGGGGCCAGTAAAATTCGCGACTTACTGTAAGATAAGTTTCCTCACGTCCACGATGCCCAGTTTTTGGTGCATCGTTACACTCATACATAATGCGCAAGCGCAAAGCATTGTAAGTTGGAACGACGACACGTGAAGTGTCGCCGGCACCGGCTCTCTAATACAATAAGCCGTTGCGTGGTGTGTATCGATCTCATGACGATGGATATAAAACCGGTGAATCGCTAAACGATATATCAAATTGATTCATCAGATGATCCATTAAACGCAGAAAATCTTTATCTTCTGCGTAGGCTTTCTTTATGTCATCAAACAAGGTATATGACAGAACACTAAAAATTAGTGTTGCATCAGTGAGAATATATTCACTGTTGTAATTCGCAACCGGCTAAAAATCGGGTCGGCGTGATAACGCATCAGCGACGACATTAAGTCGTCCTGGGTTTTATTCCACGGAGAAAATTTAGTCCGCGAAGAAAGACAACCATCTCGCCATTTTTCGCGAGAGGTGTGGGCTATTCGCAGCTGTGCGTAATGACGCATGGTTTGTTTAAACGATGAACGGTCTAATTTCGAGGAGATAGACCGTAGATTTAGCCAGTGCATATTTCATGGCAAGGAGTTCTTTGTCATGCATTAAGTAATTGCGTTCAGCTGGTTGCAGCTGACGCGATTGGTAACAGACGACGCGCTCCGCGCTGTCTGTATCGTATTGCATTAACGCCCAGCCGATTGCGAAACCTCTGGCGCCACAGACCACATGGAATGGTCTGTCTTGATCTGCAATCGCCAAGATGGGCGATTGCATCAAGCTATGCTTGATACATATAAAGAAACGCTGACAATCAGAGTTCCATAACCATTCTCGTCTTTTTTCAAGAGACGAGAGAGATGAACTGTCATCTCGGCATAATTGCGAGAGTACTTGTGCAAGTACGCCGCTAAACCAAGGAACTTTCTAAGTCACTTGACATCTACTGGAACTGACCAGTCGGTGATTGCCTTGATCTTTTCAAGAGCAGGGCGCACGCCGTGTTTACCCACGATGCACCCAAGAAGTGGTATTTCGCTTGCAGCGAACAAACACTTCTTGAGATTTGCATACAATTTATGCTTTCGCATAAGTGTAAGAACCTGACGAACGTGAGTTTATGAACTTCCACGTCCGTCTTTCCGTCCATGGCTCGGCTATGGACGAATACATCGTCAAATAACTCGGTGCGAATTCTGGCACCGGTCTCAACAGATTTGTTACACATCTGTTGAATGTTGCAGGGGCGTTACTAAGCCCCTGAGGCATCACTAGCCATTCCCAGAGCATCCCACTGGGAGTGCTCACTGCTGTGTACGGGGTGTCCCACTCACGCATAAGGATCTGACAAAATCCATCCGTCAAATCTTGAGACGAAAAGATAGTACTCTTAGACATAGCAGCTATCATCTATGATAACGTCTTTTCTAGGTATTGGAGTTTGAGCCGGCGTTGCAGCATTCAGTTTGTTGATTGCATGCACTATCTGTCACCTTCCGTTAGCCTTCGCACAAAGAAGGTCGAAGAGCTATGTGGGGAGATTGACTCCCTTACACGGCCCGCTTTTAATCGATCGATAAAGAATTGATCGATCGCAAGTACTTGTTCACGAGGCAGTCGCCACTGCTTTATGACACAGTATTTCGAGCCCGGTTTGAGCTCGATCTCATGTCGAGTGCCTTTATCCTTAGGCAACTCGCATGGAACCGTTTCAGTAATATATCCCAAATTGAATCAAATCCTTGTATAAAGGATTTGTCTAGTGACTCCCAGGATTGAGTAGTATTTCTGTCAATCCGAGTCTTCACATCGAGAACACTTTCGATCATCGATGAGCTGCTGAGAACCCGTTCGTTTTCTGAAAAAAATTACCGCTGACCGAATATCGTTTACGTAATCGTCCACTGTGACGAGTACGCAGATCTGCTTGATTCTATCACTATGCAGATCTCTCAAGAACCGCTTGGGTTCTAGGGTTGGTAATTGAGTTATCTCCGAAGTTAACTTCGGAGGCGCATACAGATCAAGAGTATAAGCGCCTACTCTTGATCCGTCATTAAACAGGACATTTAATGTCTCGGTTTCTTTATGGGATTTATCCACAGGCTGCCGAGGGATCAATTCCTCGAGATGTTGAAGTCTAGTCACTTCAGTACTAACTATTTGAGGAGATTTCTCCTCAAGTACGTGAAGACTTATTCCCTCAACGTCTTCCGACTGTGCTATCACCGTCGGATCCTGAACGCTCGACTCTCTCCTGGACCTAGGATCATCGTGTTGTCCATTTTGAACAACCGGTATCTTTCTTGAATGTCGCCTGCTAGGCGTGCATTCATGTCTCAATTTACTCGACTTATTCGAGTGGTGGACCTTCGGTGCTGCCTGTGCATTCGCATAGCCGCTGGCAGATGACTCAATAGGGTGATTAGTTATCACACGGTGATCTTGTGCAGTCGTACTAACGACCTTTCCACAAGTGAAGCCATCGCACTCACTCGTTGTACATTTACACGCTTGTAGATGCTCCAAGACATTAATTAGATGGCCATCTGATGAACAAGTGGCAGGCATCATTAAGGACCGATGCTGCCAGCTGGTTCTTGGCTCATACTTTCTGAGCCACATTGAGATGTCAATCTTTAAGGTTTCGAGACGACGCGTGTGCGTCATCCCAGGTACATGGGTCTGTAACTGTTGACAGTTCTGCCTGTTGAGAGCGTTGCTGATTAAGCAAGGCTACCTTCTCCTTCGCCTCGTCGCGTTTATGTTGTATGAACTTGGCGATGGCTGAATGGAGGGCGTCTATGTCAAAACCGGACAGCATGGCCAGGATGGCATAACTCCATACGGGCGAACTCATTCGTTCGACCGCACTCCTTTCTATGTCACTCAAAAAGGAGCAGCTATCGCAAAACGTGATGCGTATGTTCATTATCATCTAACATGTCCATGTGAGATGATGAAATTGTGGTCCTTGGATGGACTACAAAGTGCTACCAGGTGTAACGGGGCACTGCCGACTTGTACTGCTTACTTCGCGCTGCCTCAGTGCGAGTGGTGCCTCACGTCACTACACGTACACTAGTACGTACAGAGTAAGACTCTCTTTAAAGCACTTGCTTTAAAGAAGGTTAAAAGATAACTGTATTTAATATAATTAAGTTCTTCTGGCTTTCTATCTTTTTATACTTACTTAATTATATACTAATAATAAACATGTAATAAAAGTCTTAGCTGTCTTTCTCTTTGCGCGCGTCCAGCGCTGACTGGGCCGCGGAGCAAGTCGATATAATGGTCTATATCTACCAATCAATAAGCTTTTCGAATGTTACAATGTAAAGAAATATCCTCCAAATATTATCTACCTTTTAATTAATATATTAACCAACAACCTATAAGTCTTAATTTGTTACGATACAACCCGTTTCATTTATATGACAGCCAGAACCTTAACGCCCAGCAGGGCTTGTCAGTCTTGAGCAAGCGGCTGTCTTCACCGCCAAGTATTTTTTGCAAGTTGTAAACTATCAGGATTTAATCAAACAATGTTTACGCTTTGTCATGACTCCCTATCGTCATGTTTAAACTGCTAGTAATCACATCACGCGTACGTAAGGCTGGGTGTCAGGTAAGAAGTAAGGGAATAGTCCATCAAACAGTGTCATTATTACAGGCAACTCCATGACTGTCACCTCCGCAACTTGTTGTGTAATGGGCTAAAGTTGCCCTAACGTTACACAGTCCCCGTTAAGAACAGTTGCTGTACTTGGGGGATGGTCAATTACTTAAAAAAGTAATTTGACCCACCGCTCGGGTGTGGTTCATATTTTTATGACCAACCCTTGTAAAATGTGATGCACATGGCTGCATTCACATTAGGAGGGATGACGGCTAACGTCATCCGTTACGCGAGGTATCTAGAAAGATACGCTCGCAATACATATTAGTGTTATCTACAGAGATGACATTTTGGATTGGTAAAACAGGTATTATATTTAATGTGATTAAATAGTGCGCACGAAGAGCCGGATTACCGCTCCCGTGACGACACCTTACTAGAGTATTTAGTGCGTTGGGTGAGGTAGCTAAGCCGCCCACCACAACAACCTCGCTGCGCGCAAGAAAAGCTGGTTTAACCGCTTCCTCGCTGTGCTTGGGTGTATGCCTAAGTAGATCGTGGCCGCCTAACCTTAAAAGCACTTGAATCCTTCCCACTACCCGCATCTCTGCGTGTTTACGTAAGGATGAGTCTCAACATCGATTAAGCTCACTCCCCCCACCTCTCCGAACATCATCGGGAGCTGGCAGGGCATATGCTGCAGGGACTTGGTGAAAAAGCCCTGGCCAGGCTCTCGGACAGTCCTCCTGAGCAACATGTTGCTCAGTTGGAGCAGTCTGAGGCATTCGTGCTCGGACAGTGAAGATGCGCGTCCGAGGCACAGAGCCAAGCTGCGGCGGAGTCCGTCACTCAGACTCAGGACGAGCTGAGGAATGAGCAGGCTCGAAGAGAGGCTCTCAACAGGACTGTTGAGATGCTCTCTCACCGGCCGCATCAGCTGTGGCCTTTTCGCATGGACCCGCCCAAGTTCGATGGAACTGCGGCGCACACGATTGTCCACTGGGTTTTAGCCGTGGAGCAATGCGGTGTCGCTCAGCTCATCGGGGACGACAGCCGGATGGTGTCGTACGCCATGTCGTATCTGCGCGGTTAGGCCTCAGAGCAGGCTTACTCGGCGCTTGTGGCGGACAGAAAGGCGTTTCCTACATGGGCGATCTTTGAGGAAAAGATTCGCACCATGTACCAGCCGCCGAACAACGAAGTGTTGCTTCAGGCGCACTTCTTTGGAGCGCGACAGGCGAAGCGATCTCTGCAAGAGTATGTGCAGGAGTTCCGCTCGTTGTGGGCGTCCATTACCGAAGGTCCGATTCCGGAGCACATTAAGGCGCCCACGTTTATGAACGGACTACGGCATGGCCCATCGCGACAGGCAATTTCCGAAAGGTGCCGTCGGCGATGGAAGAGGCAATTTAAATTGCCTTGGTTGAGGAGCAATCCTACAACAGTGCATCGGAGACAGCTTTGTACAAGCCGTCATCCGGAGGTCAGATGCCACTCCCATGGAGTTGGGCAATGCAGACGTTGTCTGCCATAAATGCGGCAAGCGCAGCCATGTGATGGCTCGCTGCTATTCCAAGGTCCTTGCTGGGTCAAAGATGCCCAGCAAGAGGACTCCTTTCCCAAAGAGCGACCGCAAGAATCAGCGTGCGAGACGCATGAGTTCTGCATCGACCACTGAGTAGTCGGGAAATGCAGGAGCGCAGTAGGGGCGAGATGCCCTACTGACGCGGACTCTGAAGCTACCCCTAATTTTAGAGTTGTCGAACAAATGGGTAGCATAGTCCCTGAGGTCTCGAAATTTCAAACTCAACCCTGCTAGTTTATAGCCTCAAGTACGAGGCTATGACCAGGTGATGACCCTCCTAGTGGATTCGGGTGCATCACAAAATTGTGTAAAACTCGGGGCTCTAAGAAAGAGACCGGCGATGTTTGAATCGCTTTGCCAGGATGACAAGCGAGAAGAGGCGACCGTTCGTTTGGCGAACGGCGCGCTCGTGAAATCTGAAGGAGTTTCAAATTGATTTCGCCTCCAGCTTCAGTTACTTCACTTTTAAAGATAAGTTCACATTGCTAGGTATGGAGAGTCCGTATGACCTCATCCTAAGCATGCCATGGTTGGCAAAACACCAACCATGGATAGACTGGCGTACATGCACAGTTGCGAACTCAACGCAGGATACTGAAATGGATGTGCTCCTGCAAGAGGCCTATGCAACTGATGTCGTGTCGAACACAGTTGAGGGTGCGTTGACGGGATGTCAAACGTCACCAATTCCTACCCAGCTCGTGGAGACTGAGGTAGTGAATAGGACGATGACAAGTAGTCATGTGTCCCATAGTCCTGCACAGAGCCGAGAGCTTGTGGCAGTAGACGGCAAGCTGACAGAAAGTCATGCGTCGCATGAACCGGCATAGTGCCTAGATCCTGGTGCGGTTGGAAGGGGTGCGTTGGCCAGTAGTGCAACGGCACCGCTTCCCAGAAAAAGGTCGTGCTGACTCGAAGAACGAGTACCCGACCGATTAGGACGATCAAAGGCACGTCTAAACGAGTGACGTTTGAATCAGTCTCTAATAAAGAGGACGGGCCTTCGAACGAGGTGTTCGAGGCCGTCAAAGACTAAATTGCGGATGCATCCTCATTTGAGGTGCTCCGGCAAGGCATTAAATCTGCCGAGGAGGTAGTAAACTCCCGGAGATGTCGTGAGATCTGTTCCTTGCCGAATTAAAGGAAGGAAAGATCCACGAAATAGTCGCACCAGTTCCAGAAGAGAACTTGGTGGACTGTTGCTCGTCGTCCACAATGGACGAGAGCGTCCTAGAAACGGACAAAATGAAGCGGTACGCTGCTCAAGGCTGGGATGCCTTGAGAGACAGTCCGTTCTTTGAGGTTCTGTGGAAACATCGCGATGTGTTCCCAGAAGAAGTGCTGAGCTGTCTAACAGCAGATAGGGTCATCGGGCACGAGATATACCTCGAACCTGGCACCAAGTATTGTGTGACCAGGCAATGGCAGTTGCCGAAAGAACAAATCGATTATATCGATAAGTTCTTCGACAAGAGAGCCAAGGCGGGACATGTGCGTGAGAGTAAATCGCCTCACTGGAGCCCGACCTTTTGTGTGCGTAAGGCCATAGGTTAATGACGCGTGGTTCATGCTTACAATAAGCTGAACACGGCGACCATACCGGCGCAAACGCTTATCTTGCGGAAAGATGTCTTGTTGAACTCCATGGGAAAGTCAACTATCTTTCCCGCGTTGGAGCTAAAGGATGGCTACTATCAGGTACTCATGAGAGAGTCCGATGTAGCCAAAACAGCTGTAATCACCCCAAGCGGTATGCTTTGGGAGTGGCTTGTGATGCCCCAAGGTTATAAAAACGCACCAGCGATATTCAACCGAGTGGTGACTCACGTGATGCGTCAGCACCGTGCCTACGCGCCTCATTACTTTGACGATGTATTTGTGCATAGTAGGGCCGAGGACGGGCTGAGCGCAATAGAGTCGCACAAGCGTCATTTAGACGCTGTGTTGCAGACTTTAAAGGACGCCCAATTGTACGTCAACTTGCAAAAGTGCGTCATAGGGGTCCCTGAGATACCTGTACTGGGCTGCATCGTTGGTACACATGGTGTACGAGCAGACCCAGACAAGGTAAAATCAGTAAAGGAATGGCCAATCCCACGGCATGTGAAGGATTTGCGCCAATTCCTAGGGCTCGCTAATTACTTGCATAAGTATAGCAAGAATTATGCGGAGCAAACTAAACCATTATCTGATCTCCTTAAAAAGGACACAGAATGGGTTTGGTTAAAAGAACAAGAAGATGCGTTCACATCAGTGAAGCAATCTCTTGTAGAGGCACCGGTCTTGGCATTGCCAGACGCGGATAAGCCCTTTAGCGTCGTCTGCGATGCAAGTAATTTTGCAATCGGCAGCGCGCTCATGCAGAAGGATGACGACGGCGTTGACCG
>NC_090613.1:3116384-3126507 GCF_004359215.1 Bremia lactucae
TACTATCAGGTACTCATGAGAGAGTCCGATGTAGCCAAAACGGCAGTAAGCACCCCAAGCGGTATGCTTTGGGAGTGGCTTGTGATGCCCCAAGGTTTGAAAAACGCACCAGCGACATTCAACCGAGTGGTGGCTCACGTGATGCGTCAGCACCGTGCCTACGCGCCTCATTACTTTGACGATGTATTCGTGCATAGTAGGGCCGAGGACGGGCTGAGCGCAATAGAGTCGCACAAGCGTCATTTAGACGCTGTGTTGCAGACTTTAAAGGACGCCCAATTGTACGTCAACTTGCAAAAGTGCGTCATAGGGGTCCCTGAGATACCTGTACTGGGCTGCATCGTTGGTACACACGGTGTACGAGCAGACCCAGACAAGGCAAAATCAGTAAAGGAATGGCCAATCCCACGGCTTGTGAAGGATTTGCGCCAATTCCTAGGGCTCGCTAATTACTTGCATAAGTATAGCAAGAATTATACTGAGCAAACTAAACCATCATCTGATCTCGTTAAAAAGACACAAAATGAATTTGGTTAAAAGAACAAGAAGATGCGTTCACATCAGTGAAGCAATCGTTTGTTGAGGCACCGGTCTTGGCATTGCCAGACGCGGATAAGCCTTTAGCATCGTCTGCGATGCAAGTAATTTCGCAATCGGCAGCGAGCTCATGCAGAGGCTGACGACGGCGTTGACCGTGTCATCTATTATCAGTCCCAGCTTTTAAAAGCCGCGGAACTGACTTACCCTGTGCATGGCAACAAGCTACTTATAATAAAATATGCTCTTGTCAAGTTTCGTGTGCACCTATTGGGCACCGAACCATTTGTGGTTTATACGGATCACGCATCACTGCGGACCGCAATAAACTCACCGCACCTCTCGCCTAGAATGGCAAGATGGCTTACATTCTTCTCTGAATTTTATTTCAAAGCTGAATACAAGCCAAGTAAGTCGAATGTCTTGGCTGACGATTTATCGCGCAGACCAGACTTCGAGGTTAGACACCAAATAAGTGTGTCGTGTTAGAGCACAATTTCAGTCGTCAACGTTGGCAGCCATGAAAGCATACCACGTGACGAGCTCATTAGCCTCTGAAATACAAGAGAGCTACAGTCAGGACGACCGTTGTCGCCTGGTGGTGGATCACTTTGGTGGACGTAAGTAACCCTTCCATCGCTAAGCTTAATCGCTTTAGCTACAGCGATGGCCTGTTATGGCATCAGCTGTCACCTTGTCGTCCCTTGAGAATCGATGTGCCTCATAACACAGATCTCAAGCTGACGATCCTTCACGAGCTCCATGATGCACCATCCAATGTGCATCTGAGCCGTGAAAAGATATTTTAAGGTATTGAATTTTATTTGTGACCACACCGATATCGATGGATGGCCAACTATATTCGCTCTTACGAAAAGTGTCAACGTGTAAATCTTGCACAGTCCACCAATACGACATTGAAGCCGCTGCCGATTCTACATAGTGTTAAAAGTCGGTCAGTCTGGACTTCAGGTTTCGCATGCCGCCTGACCACAAAGGTCGGACGAGGCTCGTCATCTATGTAGACAGAATAAGCAGAATGGTGCTTCAGCACCATTCTGCTTAAGACCACGATCACAGGCAAGATAACACCTCTTTTGTTCTTAAAAAATGCGTATAGACTACACGGGATGCCCGAGTCCATAGTATCGGACCGGGATCCACGTCTTACGTCTGGTTCTGGCGACATGTGTTTGAGCTGCTAGGTAGTATGCTCCACATGTCGACCGCAGACCATTTTCAGACCTATGACCAAACAGACGTGTTAATCGGGTCGAGGCGGATATCGTTGCACTATAGCAACTATCAAAGAATGGAGCAAGCAATTGTCCTTTGTGGAATTCGTTATCAATAACAGTGTTCACGCCAGTACGGGTGAAATACCGTTTTATATTAACGGACTGCGCCATCATCGGACGCTAGTCTCATTTGTGCGCAGCCCGAATCTTAGCGTGGGAGGGCGCCTCGCTATGCTCGGTGCGAAAGAGGGACATAGTTTCGTCAATATGACGATGACCCGCGAGGGTATAATCTCAACGACAAAAACTTGCCCTAGTGACCCTGCCAGTTTAGCAGTGATCAATAAAACTACGCCTTATGACCGACCTCTTGGTGGTATCATAGGCGAATTTGGTGCTAAGGGTGTGAGCGAGGCTCAACATTTTGTAGATGAGCGATTAGCCATCACACGAGAAGTCCGTGACGCAGCGGCAAGCGCACAGGACAACAAACGAATATACGGACCGAAATGGTCGCAAAAGTAATGACGCCTTAGAGTGGGTGAAAAGTTCTATTTAGTACTGCTACCCTACCTAAAATGCAATTTCTGTACTACCTGAAGGTACTATGAAGTTGTTGCCGCGTTTCATTGGGCCCTTTACGGTGGTAGAAGAGGTTGGAGACCTAAATTTAGGCTCACCCTTCCCCTGTATATGAAAATGCAGCCCGTATTTTACGTGGGTCGTCTAAAACGGTATGTAGACCCAAATGAGGTCACATACCCCCACCCGTCTAAGGAGAACGATGGTGACGCTGACTGTGAGTCGAGCGTTGTTCAGGTGAGGGGGACGAAGAAGGCGAAAAACTTTCAGCCGATAGACATCTCTCACCACGAAGAGGACACGGAGGGCGAGGAACATCACGCGAGTAACGCGGATCTCTCAGCATTATCCGTACGAAAATGTCCAAGCGGGTCTCCAGGCGTTCATAACCCTGACGAGCCTTCGCTGAAACATCATAAAGATCCGAGGTCAGTCGCAAGACTTGACCCTCGAGATCCACAATACGTCGCTCAGCAACGCTAAACGCCAGCGACTGAACGGACGAAGGTAAGACAGCCGCGATTAGGTGGGCGAGATCGCCACTCCTATCGGGCGCCGCTTGCACTGATAGATGCTAGTGGGAATCAAGGCTTCTTTGTTGGAAGGCTGCTTGCCCACCGCTCTAGGAGGCAAAGGTATCAGATCCTCGTCCAATGGAGAGGTTACCCGAAGGGTTTTTACTCTTGAGAACCAATCGATACCCTACGTATTGATGTGCCCGACATGGTGGCTACCTACAAAAAGGAGCACCAGCTGAGGCCTCTTCGCTATTCTCAAATGGAGTAGTAGAAGCAGCGTTGTGAGAAGAAACAGGGAGTACAGTACCGCCCATGATATCTTTCACACGGAAGCGGGCGAAATTAATTCGCTGCGTCCAGCAAATTGCGTTTTTTGTGCAAGCAAGGTTCACTTGTATATTTTCACGATTCCGCTACCGCTTGTAATGCTGTAGACATAGTTTTCGTACGTGATGTACTGGCTGTCCAATGGCGCATCACTGAACCCCGGAGTCTTGAGCCTTAACACGGACGCCGATCCATTCGGATCGGCTGGGCTGACGTTGCACTCTGCGGCGGATCTGATCGCGGCGACGGTGTTGAGATGCTGCATACTCCTGGGCTTATGACAGGGTGGCAACACTAGCGATGGCGCGGCAACTCTTCACACTGGGGGTCTAAATGGAAACAGGGGGTTGTCATTGTGTGCGGTATCGACGCAGATGCTGGCACCAACATTTTTGGTGTAAATGACAAAATGCGTTCGGCGAAGATAGATTTCACTTTTACGGCCATTGACTTTGCCCAAGCGTGTATCTACGCGCGAGTTTCAGCCGAAGAGAGAGTTTGCAATTTGATTTAGGCGGCAGTGCCTTCGACTACACTCATCCACCAGGCTTCCAGCCGAATTCAAATGTGCTTAGTGAGACCTGCAACCTTAGTTTAGTGCCTCATGTTTTTGGTGTGATTGGCTACCGTAAAAATTGTCTAGAAGAGAACATCGGTGTAGAAAATTATTCAAGTGGCACCAGATACTTTTTACGTGACATGATGCTCCCATCGGTGTAGAAAATTATTCAAGTGGCACCAGATACTTTTGGTACGTGACATGATGCTCCCATCGATGCTTCGAACTTCTAACCACACTCGAAGTAGCGGATTCACCTCTGACTCTGGCTTGGCAAAAGTCTATGCCTTAGCTGAATTCCAGGCACTTCCCGACAACCGCGTTTACGAGAAGCTACTGGTGATTACGCGCCCCCTCGAAATTCTGCAGGCAAGACAAGCCTTAATGACATTGTTCGTCAATTGCCTACCAATGAAGTTGCACCTTCTCCGTTGTTGCATGCTTATCTGGTAGATCTGAATGTACAGTTACCGAGTGCGAATATTTCGCTAGTACAAACCTTAGCAAAGCGTAGTACTTAATATCAAAATTGTAGCGAGTTTAAGCGCTACTCATGCATATAATGCGATGCCGAGTACATCGTTTGCAAGACCCGATAGCTATAGTCTCCATTTCCTGGATTGTGGTCCCACAGGTTTTACATTAAGTTTTTTCTTAGGGTAGTGCTGTCGGCGCGAGGTAAATCTCTCTTGACATTACGTCTGGGACAATAGACCACAATCCGTTGGTGAATACGATTGTTCCGTGTATCTACTCGGAGGTGAAAAGAGCTCTACAGCGTCGCTATGCTCGAATTCCGTGGAATGAATATAATTCATCGGATGCTGCTATCACTGCAACACTCCTTCTAATTACAGCAAAATATGGTCATACGTGGTCCAATAAGGAAGTATTTAATCATCCATGTAACGGGGTGTATCGTTACATGAAATTAACACTTAAAGGTTGTTAATTAATATATTATCGAAAAGGTAGATAATATTTGCAGGATATTACTTTATATAGTAAAATTCAGAATTCTTATGCATAAATAGGTATAGACCATTATACCTATTTATTCCGCAGACTAATCAGCTGTAGAAGTAATCAAAGAGAGAGTTACAGATAAGATAGAGATATGAATTCAATTACATGTTTAGTATTAGATTATAATTCAGTTAGCATTTACAAAGATAGAAAAAGAGACACTTAATTATATTAAGACAGTTATCATTTTACCCTCTTTAAGCTAGCTACCTTAAAGAGAAGTCTTCCTCTGCACGTACTAGTGTACGTGAAATAACGTGAGGCACCACTCGCAACTGAAGCAGGGCGAGGTGGGCTTGTACTGAAACAGTACAAGTCGTAGTGCCCCTTACACCTGGTAGCACTTTGTAGTCCGTCCAAGGACCACATATACCACATCTAAGATGGACATGTTAGATGATAGTGGGAATACGCATCACGTTTCCCCTGAAAGCTACTCCTTTCTAAGTGATATAGAAAGGAGTGCGGTCGAACGAATGAGTTCGACCGTAGGAAATGATGCAATCTTGACAATGCTGTCCAATTTGGACAGAGTGCCCTCCATTTAGCCATCGCCAAGTTCATACAACATGAACTTGACGAGATGAAGGAAAAAGTTGCCTTGCTGAATCAGCAAGGCTCTCAACAGGCAGAACTGTTGAGGTTACTGATGTTCAGGTAGCGTCTCGATTAGCAGAGTAAACCGGAAAGATACCAGTTTAGTACCAGTAAGGTATCGGTAATGACGTCATGTGATGACGTCATTTGAATGACTTCATTTAGTGACGTCAGTAGCTTCTAGAACATTCCATAAGATATGATTGGCTAGAAGCAATGATTGGCTTAGAGGTAGCAAATGATTTTGCGAACTAAGGACCAGAAATATATTTACTTTGCATTTTGCATCCTGCTACCCAAGTGCCCTTTTCTTTAGGTAATGAGCCCAAGCTCGTTCAACTCTGCCTCCACCGCCATCAACTCTGCATCTGCTGCCATGGAATCGTCAACGACCCGAATAAACAAATTCGACGGGAACAATTTTCATGCGTGGAAGTTCAAGATGCAGATGGTGCTTGAAGTGCGTGACCTATGGGAGGTCGTCTGCGGTGAAGTCAAGTCCGAGGACTGCAAATCGGCACTGGATCAGTCGACGTACAAGCGGAAGTCTCGCAAGGCGATGGCTGCGATCTCTCTGTCGATGGAAGACTCGCAGCTGCCGTTGGTTCGCTCGGCTAGTGGGGCATTTGATGCATGTCAAAGCTGGAAGATCACTTCGAGAAGAAGAGCCTCCCGAACAAGCTCTTTCTTCGTCGGCGTTTCTTTACGGCTATGATGGATGAAGGTGATGATGTGCTCTCGCATGTTAACAAGCTCAAGAGAGGCGAAACAACTCGACGCAGTCGGCGCTCCGGTCAGTGAAGATGACTTGGTGATCACGCTTCTTGGGAGTCTAAGCGAGTCGTATCAGTTTCTAATTACGGCGTTGGAGTCGCGTGCCGACACGCTGACATGAGAACTCGTAAAATCTCGGCTACTCCGCGAGGATATGAAGCGCAAGGAGCAAGGCGGCGACGGAGCCGTAGTTGGCCAAGCGTTCATGACAAGTGATAAGAAGCGCAATGGACGGCCAGCGAAGAAGGCTGGCGCGTGCAACTATTGCGGCAAAACGGGTCATTGGATTGCGGAATGTCCCTAGCGCATTCAAGACAACAATAACTCTCGACAGCGTTTTCAGCGGGCTAACGTTGTGCAAGAAGATTGACTCTTTAAGCGTGCATCTCGCGGACAATGGCATTGGTCAAGCGGTTGGCGTTGGCGACATCGTGATGTCTATGCTTCTCCAAGAGGAATGAAGAATGGTGTACTCAAGGGCGTACGGCATATTCCTAAGCTGAGTCGCAACCTGTTCTCTGTTGGCCGATTCACCAAAGACGTTGCACCCGTCACTTTCGACAGCAAGTATTGCTCTGTGCTGCTTAAAGAAAACAAGTGGACGATCGGCACCCGTGTCGGAAAAGGTTTGTTCAAGCTAAATATGTCTCCAGTACCGGTTGAGACAGTGAACATGGCATGCGAGTCTCAAAGCTCGACCATTTACAAGTCGTATCTAAGGCCGAGAACAAGACTGACAGTCGTATAAAGGTGCTTCGGAGTGACTTCGGAGTGACAACGGGGGCGAGTACAAGTCAGCCAAGTTTGTCAGATTTTGTGCTGATCGGGGTATCATCCAGAAGTTTACGCCTCCGTACACCCCTGAACTTAACGGAGTGGCTGAGAGGATGAACCGCACACTAGTCGAATGTGCAAGGTGTATGCTTGAGCATGCTAGTTTGGCCAAGGAGTACTGGGGTGAGGCAGTTATGACAGCAGCGTTTCTTCGTAATCGGCTACCAACTCGTGCTCACACGTCGCTCAATACTCCTTACGAGGATTGGACAAAGAAAAAGCCGATACTCGCAAATGTCAAGGTGTTTGGCTGCCATGCATATGTGAACGTTCCCAAGGAAAAACTTTTGAATCTGGATCCGCGAGCTACTCTGTGTCGTTTTCTCGGGTATTCCGAACATGAGAAGGCATACCGTTTTGAGGACTTATCGTCGGGCCGGATCATTATCAGTCGCGACGCCAAGTTTATGGAAGACACTTTTACCAGTGAATATGTGGCCAAGCTCTCGATTCGGTAACCGAATTTCAAGATGGAAACGACGTTACAGACAATCAAGACGACGATGAGATATGCCAGATCAGTCGTCCGAGAATATGGAGAGCTGTGAAGAAACGCTATTGCCACAAGAACAAGAGTACGAGCGGCCAAATGCGGAGTTTGTGCCAGGATCTAAGCGCTATCTGAGGACCCAATCGCTTGAAAGTTTGTCACGTCCGCCAAGGTCAAAACGCCATGGACGCGTAAGCTTTACAAATGGTACACCACCAAGACCATCACAGAGACCGGAATGATCGCTCAAAGACATGTCGGCCTTACTAACGTCAACCAAAGAAGAAAAATTGAACTGTGCGTACGTCGTGGATTCAGTGGGAGAAGTTCCGACATCGCTCAAGTCAGCTATGGAATCCAGCGACGCACGCAAATGGAAGGAAGCGTGTGAATCTGAGTTCGAGTCGCTTAACGAGAACAAGACATGGGAGCTTGTGTCCTTACCAAGTAGCCGAAAAGCAATCAGCAGCAAGTGGGTTTTCAAGGTCAAAGAAACTGCTGAAGGACTCATCGAGGGATACAAGGCTCGACTTGTTGCTAAAGGTTTTCTGCAGAAGTACGGCGTCGACTTTGAAGAGACATTTGCGCCTGTTGCCAAATTCACCTCGATTCGAATCATCCTCAGTATTGCGGCTCAGTGGGGTCTTATTTTGCATCAAATGGACGTCAAGACAGCGTTCCTTAATGGCCATCTAGACGAAGAGATTTACATGAAGCAGCCTGAAGGTTTCGTTAGCCCCGATTATCCCGATCATGTATGCAAACTCAAGCGCGCGCTTTATAGACTTCAGCAGTCTCCTAGGGTGTGGAACCATACTATCGACGATTTCATGCACGTGATTGTATTTACAAAGTCTGAAATGGATTACTGTATTTACGTCAAGCGCAACAAGTCGGCTATAATATTTGTGGTTATCTACGTCGATGATCTTATTCTCGCGTGCAGCGACACGGCGTTACTTCATGATACCAAGAATGCTTTAAGCAAGGGGTTTGCGATGTCCGAATTAGGTGAGCTCAAATTTTGTCTCGGCATTCAAGTTGAGCGAGATGGCAAGACAGGCGATATGTCAAATCGACAAACTAAGTTTTTGCAGTCGATTCTGATCGAGTACGGCATGCAAGATTGCAAGCCTGTAAAGACACCTCAAGACACTGGACTAAAGCTTACCAAGCGATGTGCGAAAACGGCTGCAAACATCACGAGACTATGAAGAATGCTCCGTACCGCAATGCTGTTGGTGTTCCGATGTATTTGATGGCTGGTACTCGTCCGGACCTTGCTGCAGCTGTGGGAGCTTTAAGTCAGTTTGCTGCCGATCCGTGTCCAACTCAATGACAAGCTCTAAAGCGTGTGTTCCGGTACCTGCAAGCAACTTAAATACATGGACTCAGGTTTTCAGGGTCTGGTTGTGGAATAATGGAGGGCTATTCGGACGCGGACTGGGCAGGTGATATTGAAAAAAGAAGAAGTACCAGCGGGTACGTGTTTGTGCTTAACGGTGGCTGCATCAGCTGGCGCAGCAAGAAACAACGGACGGTTGCACTATCTTCTACAGAAGCGAGTATATGGCGCTATCAGAAGCCACTCAAGAAGCTGTAGGGCCTAACGCTTTTATGCGCGAGCTCGGCGAAAACTTAAGTGTAAATGCGTTAAAGGTGTACGAAGATAATCAAGGGGCAATCGCGTTAGCAAAGAATCCTGAATTTCACAAGCGCACCAAGCACATTGATATTCGATACCATTTCGTACGTGAAAAGGTCGAAGATGGTCATGTGGTGATTGAGTATTGCCCGACGCTCGACATGTTGGCAGACTTAATGACCAAGCCAATTCCTGCAGTTCAATTCGGCGCACTTCGATCCAAGCTCGGCATTCATGCTTCAGTTGTTATCGAGTCGAGAGGGAGTGATGTTCAGGTTTCGTCTCGATCAGCAGGGAAAACCGGTAAGATACCAGTTAAGTGACATTTAGATACCGGTAATGACGTCATTTAGTGACGTCAGTAGCTTCTAGAATATTCCATGGGATATGATTGGCTAGAAGTAATGATTGGCTTAGAGGTAGCAAATGATTTTGCGAACTAAGGACCTTAAATATATTTACTTTGCATCCTACTACCCAAGTGCCATTTTCTTTAGTTACAACAGGTACAGACCCCTGTACCTGGGATGACGCAAACGCGTCGTCCCGAAACTTTAAAGATTGACATCTCTAAGTATAGGGGAGTCGAAGAAGACTCCCTCTTGAGATGGTTTGTCGAGTTGGACGATGCCATAAGGGCACGTCACATCATCGACGAGCAAATGCAAGTCGCATTCGCTCAATAAAATCTGGCAGGTCGTGCCAAAACTTGGGCATTGGGCCTTAAGTTGCGCGACCGATACGTCTTTGGGTCGCTAGAGGCTTTTAAAAACCGGCTCAAATAGACGTTTGAACCACCAAGGGCTGAGTTCAGAGCTTCTGAAACTCAAGCAAGGCAAACGTGATGTTCACGCATATGACCAGCACATCCGACTCTTAGCGAGTTGTACTACAAATAGCCCAGTTCATGAACACACGTTGATTACGGTGTTCATGCAAGGTCTTACGGATGGTCCCGTAAAGACCCACCTGTTCCGCTTGGAACTGGATACGCTT
>NC_090613.1:3134665-3139666 GCF_004359215.1 Bremia lactucae
TTAACAACGACGCGAGTGATGTCGATGTCGAAGAAATCGACATCGAAGATGAGAATGATCTCATGGCAGTACGCACAAAGCGTACTGAAAAAGACAAAACAAATGAGTTAGCAGAAGAGTTTCTGCTAACTCGAGAATCAATAATCCGTTTCGTTCAGGATTCCATTGCTAACGCAGTGGACCGACAGAAACGGAATGCAGACAAACATGGAAGAGCAAATGTTCATTCATTTAAAGTTAATGATCTAGTGCTACTCTCTACGGTAAACTTACCTAAGCGATTAGTCACTAATGTGGGTAGCAGTAAACTACTACCTAAGTTTATTGTTCCTTTCCGTGTACTGCATCGCAGAGGCAATGCGTACACAATAGAATTGCCACGTAGGATGCGAACGCATCCTACGTTTTACGTTGGTCGGCTCCGCCCGTACCATCAGTACGCGGCTTCTTCCGAGGACGGATTTGACCACCCTTTTCAAGAATCCCCAAAAGATTCTTGTGATCGCGAACCAGGTTCTCATGTTGAACCTGAAGTTTCTCATGCCGGTTCCGAATATCCTCGAAACTACGATGAGCTGACGACAGCTCATCGCGAACAGCATGATACTTCCGTTCGTACTCCAACATGGAGTACGCACTCTTCGAACGGTCTTCCAACCGCTCGATATGGTGAGCCTGCACCGTCTGCTCCAACGAGCGACGCTTGCCGCGCTCGTGGTCAAGTCCCTCCTCTAATCATGGAGGAAGTGATCGAATTTGTCGATCTTCGATATTAGATCCGACATACGGTTCGGATCTAATTTTCCCTCCTCTACCACAACCATTCGTGGATTCCCACAAGGGTCAGCGTTTCCTGGAACGTATCCAGAACCACCGTGATGTGAAGAGGCAGCGAACGAGTTATCTTGTTCGCTGGCGTGGTTATCCACCTTTGCATGACAGCTGGGAGCCTCGTTCCCAGCTGATTGCTGACGTTGCGGGCGTCAGTATGACGAGACCCATCCGATGGTTCAGAAATCCCATCGGAACACACGCGCCCCTGGCGCTTGTAAATCGATTGCAAAACGTCAATCGCGTCACGCATCTCAGCGACCACTCCATCCAATGACATTCAGAGTGATTGTCTTTTAGAGGAGGGGTGATGTGACGGGGTGTATCGTTACATGAAATTAACACTTAAAGGTTGCTAACTAATATATTATCGAAAAGGTAGATAATATTTGCAGGATATTACTTTATATAGTAATATTCAGAATTCTTATCCATAAATAGGTATAGATGATTATACCTATGTATTCCGAAGACTAATTAGCTGTAGGATTAATCAAAGAGAGAGTTACAGATAAGATAAAGATAAAAAAATTATTACACGTTTAGTATTAGATTATAATTAAGTTAGCATTTACAAAGATAGAAAAAGAGACACTTACTTATATTAATACAGTTATCATTTTACCCTCTTTAAGCTAGTTACCTTAAAGAGAAGTCTTCCTCTGCACGTACTAGTGTACGTGAAATAACGTGAGGCACCACTCGCAACCGAAGCAGTGCGAAGTGGACTTGCACTGAAACAGTACAAGTCGTAGTGCCCCGTTACAATCCAAATATTTTATTGCGGAGTGGATTAGTGGCTTGCTTGCTGAATATGTTGTAATTGCTCAAGGCTCAACCCTTTTCATCAGAGCTCGACAACAATTGTTGCAAGCATAGATATTAGCACTTATATTGCCGAGCATATGCGTTAATAAATGAGGTGCAGCCATTTGTTTAAGAATTTTTGCGAAACATGTTGCCGATAGACTGCATAATTAAGCATGAAAATATCGTAGAAGTTGACAGTGAATCCAAATTGCGATTGAGAATGGGCGCCTTTTTTGAAGCGACTCGTAAATTTAATACATGAGCATTGAAACAGTATTTCCATGAAGCTGCAAGCCTGTGAGCAAATTGAGATGGATCTAGAGCCAATTGACAAGCAGGATATAAAGAAGTAATGGCTGCGAAGATATTTTGGAGACGCAACAAGTCCGACAAGCTGCCGAAGAAGCCTTAAGACAGGAGCAACTTTTTAGTGAAGAAGCTGTCGCCATCGACGCTAAGAGGGCCAGAGATTTGTCTTCAAGTTAGGAACAAAAGAAGATATAGGTACTACACTGGACAGTGGCGATGATGCAAAACAAATGCTCAGGATGACGCTTAGATTACACAAAAGGGCGGCGCAAAAAATAGAGGTTATTAACAGTAACTCTAAGTTATCTCCGAACATTGATCTTATTGCAATCACTGACATGGTAAATGAGTATAATGACGTGATCGTAGCCGCTGGAGCTATTGCTGTGGCATCTGGAGACCAAATAAACATTAAGGGTTCAGGACTAAGAGCAAAATTGCTGATTCCTGAGCTGCTTATGGAGACCGCATTTGAGTTTCGCTTGCCAGACAAGGATCTCATCTTCGACACACATATGTATATCAGTAAGATATTGATTTATTGGAAGCCGCACAGCGTTATATTATAGGTGAAGGTCACAGAGGCTGGAAACATGGCGATAAAGTCAGAGAGCTCGCCGGGTCTCATTCCCAGATCTGGAGTAGCTTGCGGACCCAAAACTTGATGCATTAGAAGCAAGAAGTGACCGACGAGAAAAATAGAGCTAAGAGTAGGTTAAGATGATTCGCGGTCCTAAATGGAAATGGCGCGACCAAGATGGAGACGAAGGTAGTGTGGGTCTTGTTAGTTGACGAAATACCGTGGAGTAGCGTAGATGACGAAGTAATGTCAGTACGGTGGTCCAATCATTCCTTGTACACTTTCTGATGGGATGCAGACGGAAACTTTGACTGCATTAAACCAGCCAAAATTCAATTTCGTGCGTTTCTATTGCCACTATTGGATTCACGCGCGGCAAACGCTAGTGTGGAGCTACATAAATAGAGTAATAGGGCTCACCTACACCCTCGACGACACCGTGAAGAGGATCACTGTAACTGGCTAAAGTTGCCCTAATGTTACACATCCCCGTTAAGTACACTTGGTGTACTTAAGGGAATGGACAATTACTAAATTAAAGTATTTAGACCCAGCACTCGGGCCTGATACACATTTGTGACCAACCTTTCTGTACGTGATGCACATGGCTGCATTCACATTAGGAGGGATGACGCCTAGCGACATCCGTTTCGCGAGGTATCTAGAAAGATACGCTCAAAATACATATTAAGTGTTATCATAGAGATGACACTTTGATTGGTAAAAATAGGTATTTATATTTAATGCGATTAAATAAAAACCAGTCTAAAAACTACTCCCTACTTGGTTAGTGCGCACGAGAAGCCGGATTACCGCTCCCGTGACGACACTAAACCAAAGTACTTAGCGCATCGGGTGAGGTCGCTAACGCGCCCACCACAACTACCTCACTGCACGTAAGAGAAGCTGGTTAAACCGCTTCCTCGCTGTGCTAGGGTGTGTGTCAAAGTAGAGCGTGGCCGCATTACGACGTGCCCGTCTACACTTGGTAGTACTTGAAATCCTTCCACGACCCGCATCTCTGCGTGTGCACGTGAGTATGAGCCTCAATATATATTGGGCTCATTTTTCCCACCTCTCCGTACATCATCGGGAGGTGGCAGGGCTTATGGCGCAGGGACTTGGTGAACAAGCCCTGGCCAGGCTCCTGGGTTGTCCTCCTCAGCAACATGTTGCTCAGTTGGAGCAGTTTGAGGCATTCGTGCTCGGACAGCGGAGGGCCGCGTCTGAGGCACAAGGCCATGCTGCGGTGGAGTCCGTCACTCAGACTCAGGATGAGCTGAGGCATGAGCAGGCTCGAAGCGAGATGCTCTCTGCCCGGCCGCATCAGCCGAGGCCGATTCGGATGGACCCGCCCAAGTTCGATGGAACTGCGGCGCACACGCTTGTCCACCGGGTTTTAGCCGTGGAGCAATGCGGTGTCGCCCAGCTCATCGAGGACAACAGCCGGATGGTGTCGTACGCCATGCCGCATCTGCGCGGTAAGGCCTCAGAGTGGGCTTACTCGGCGCTTATGGTGGACAGAAAGGCGTTCCCTTTATGGGCGATCTTTAAGGAAAAGATTCGCGCCATGTACCAGCCGCCGAACAACGAAGTGTTGCTTCAGGAGCGCTTCTTTGGAGCGCGACAGGCAAAGCGACCTCTGCAAGAGTATGTGCAGGAGTTCCGCTCGTTGTGGGCGTCTATTACCGAAGCTCCGATTCCGGAGCACATTAAGGTGCCCAAGTTTATGAACGGACTACGGCATGGCCTATCGCGACAGGCCCTTTTCAGAAAGGTGCCGTCGACGATGGAAGAGGCAATCCAAATTGCCTTAGTTGAGGAGCAATACTACAACAGTGCCCCGGCGACAGCTTGGTATAAGCCGTCGGCCGAGATGACAGATGTCACTCCCATGGAGTTGGGCAATGCAGACGTTGTCTGTTATAAATGCGGCAAGCGCGGCCATATGATGGCTCGCTGCTATGCCAGTGTCCCTGCTGGGGCAAAGATGCCCAGCAAGAGGACTTCCTTCCCAAAGGGCGATGGCAAGAAACAGCGTGCGAGACGCATGAGTTCTGCATCGACCACTGAGGGGTCGGGAGTTGCAGGAGCGCAGTAGGGGCGGGATGCCCTACTGACGCGGACTCTGAAGCTACCCCTAAGCTCAGAGTTGTGGAACGAATGAATAGCTTAGTCCCTGAGGTCTCGAATTTTTGGACCTCAACCCAGCTGGTCTATAGCGCTCATGTAAGAGGCTATGACCAGGTGATGACCCTCCTAGTGGATTCGGGTGCATCACAAAATATTGTGAAACTCGCGGCTCTTAGAAAGAGACCGGCGATGTTTGAGTCGCTTTGCCAGGATGGCAAGCGAGAAGAGGCGACCGTTCGTTTAGCGAACGGCGCGCTCGTTAAGTCTGAGGGAGTTCAGGTAGAACTCGCCTTCAGCTTTAGTGACTTCTCTTGTAAAGAGAAGTTCACAGTGCTAGG
>NC_090613.1:3145156-3149452 GCF_004359215.1 Bremia lactucae
GGTAGCAAGCTCCACATGTCGACCGCAGATCATCCCCAGACCGATGGCCAAACAGAACGTGCCAATCGGGTCGTGGCGGATGTCTTACGCACTATAGCAACTCCCAAAGAGTGGAGCAAGCAATTGCCCTTTGTGGAGTTCGCTATAAATAACAGTGTCCACGCCAGTACGGGTGAGACACCGTTTTATATTAACGGACTGCGCCATCCTCGGACGCCAGTCTCGTTTGTGCGCAGCCCGAGTCTTAGTGGGGGAGGGCCCTTCACTATGCTCGTTGCGAAAGAGGGACATAGTTTCGTCAATATGACGATGATCCATGAGGGTATCATCTCAAAGACTGAAACTTTCCCTAGTGACCCTGCCAGTTTAGCAATGGTCAATATATCTACGCCTTATGACCGACCTCTTGGCGGTATCATAGGCGACTTTAGGGCTAAAAGCGTGAACGAGACTCAACGCTTTGTGAATGAGCGATTAGCCATCACTCGTGAAGTCCGTGACGCAGCGGCAAGCGCACAGGACAAGCAAAACGAATATGAGGACCGAAATGGTCGCAAGAATAATGAACACTTTAGAGTGGGTGAAAAGTTCTATTAAGTACTGCTACCCGACCCAAAATGCAATTTCTGTACTACCTGGAGGTACTACGAAGTTGTTGCCGCGTTTCATTGGGCCCTTTACGGTGGTAGAAGAGGTTGGAGACCTAAATTATAGGCTCACCCTTCCCCCGTATATGAAGACGCACCCCGTATTTTACGTGGGTCGTCTGAAACGGTATGTAGACCCAAATGAGGTCACATATCCCCATCCGTCTAAGGAGACCGATGGTGACGCCGACTGAGGGTCGAGCGTTCTTCGGGTGATGGGGACGGTGAAGGCGAAAAGCTATCGGACCGACTCCTCCTTCCACGAACAGGACTTGGAGAGCGAGGAACATCACGCGAGTAACGCGGATCCTTCAGCATTATCCTCTCAAGGAGGTCAAAGGGAGTCTTCAGGCGTTCATAACCCTGACGAGCCTTCGCTCGAACATCAACGAGATCCGCCATACGTCGTTCAGCAGCGCTAAACGCATGCGACTGAACGGACGAAGGTAAGGAGCCGCGAGTAGGTGGGCGAGATCGCCATTTTTATCGGGCGCCGCACGCGCTAATGGATGCGGGTAGAAATCAACGCTTCCTTGTTGGAAGACTGCTTGCCCACCGCTCCGTGAGGCAAGGCTTTCATATCTCGTCCGACAGAAAAGTTACCCGAAGAGTTTTGACGTTCAGGAACTGATCGATACCCTACGAATCGATGTGCCCGGCTTGGTGGCTGCCTATGAAATCAGCTGAGTCCTCTTCGCTAGTCTCAAATGAACTAGCAGAAGTAGCGTTGTGAGAAGAAAAGGGGGTACAGTACCGTCCATGATTTCTTCACACGCAAGCGTACGAAATTAATTCGCTGCGACCGCTGTTTCATCGCATCGGAATGCGGATAAATGCGGCGCGGGAATTCCGCCTCGTATTGGTCGGGCGTTTCATTTGAACGCAACACGACCGGGATCGAAAAAATACGCCCAAGCGATTTTTCCTGAGCCCTCCATGATTAAAAGACGCCATAATAATTATGTGCGTCTACAAGAGCGCGCTCTAGGAGCAAGGCTCTTGGCCCGTTTAACCGAGGCCATTTAGATGGAGGGGGCATCTTTGGAATGCCACCCGTCACATAGCCACGTTCTAAATGACTGGCTTGTGACACCGACTGAGCACGCTCACGTGTCGTCGATAAAACTTTAGGCTCCGAGTCCTCTATGTCAGAATCATTACGGATTATGGTCTGAGCATAAGGCGTTGTGGTTAAACCCAACGGAGAAGCGGCTGCGCCTTTATGGGCAGCGCTCTCATTATCTGTCGCTGCGCTATCCAGCGCAGACGACGAGATAGCATTGTTGTCTCCATGTTGTGAGCCATGAGGGAAGTTTGGATGGGCAATAATGCGCCATCATCATTCCTCATAAGCTCGTTGTCCGCATCACTACTATGAGGTGACGGCAACGGTGTCGACTCATTGTAGTCGACAATGAGCGACGGATCGACATCCTCATGTTAAAGTGGGATGAATCCTTTAGCACCGTTAACGCGACAGCAGCAGTAGCTGTCGGCGTTTTGACTATTCTTGTGTATGTGATGCACATGGGTGTATTCACATTAGCAGGGATGACGCCTAGCGTCATCCGTTACGCGAGGTATCTAGAAAGATACGCTCGCAATACATATTAAGTGTTATCTATAGAGATGACATTTTTATAGGTAAAATAGGTATTTATATTTAATGCGATTAAATATAAAACGTAACGATCTTATATCTACTACTGACTTCATTGTATAAATAGCAAATTATGTATGGCGCCTCCGTGTGCACCGGACAATCGTGTCTTGTGACGATTGGCGGGGTTGATTCGAATTAAAATCAACAGATCATTAGAACTGATGTTTTATTGCGCCAATATAACGGAATTTGGTAATAATGGAACTAATTTGTCGAATTATTAATAAAAAAAACTAAATATGTACTTCTTTATTTTTTCTTTAATAGAAAAAATGATTTCTCTTATAGGAATAATATTTGTGTAATTATACACACCGTTACAGACTGGGTAAGGTGATTGTAGGCGGGCACGTCGTATTGCGGCCACGCTCTACTAGACACACACCCTAGCACAGCGAGGAAGCGGTTTAACCAGCTTCTCTTACGTGCAGTGAGGTAGTTGTGGTGGGCGCGTAAGCGACCTCACCCAACGCGCTAAGTACTTTGGTTATGTAACGGGCTAAAGTTGCCCTAATGTTACACAGTCCCCGTTAAGTACACTTGGTGTACTTAAGGGGGTGGTCAATTTAGAAATAATAGTAATTAGACCCAGCACTCGGGTGTGGTGCACATTTGTGACCAACCCTTGTGTATGTGATGCACATGGGTGCATTCACATTAGTAGGGATGACGCCCAGCGTCATCCGTTACGCGAGGTATCTAGAAAGATACGCTCGCAATAAATATTAAATGATATCTTCAGAGATAACATTTTAATTGGTAAAATAGGTATTTATATTTAATTCTATTAAATATAAATCAGTCTGAAAACCTACTTCCTACTTGGTAAGTGCGTACGAGGAGACGGATTACCGCTCCCGTGACGACACTTAACCAGAGTACTTAGTGTGTTGGGTGAGGTCGCTTGCGCGCCCACCACAACTACCTCAATGCACGCAAGAGAAACAGGTTAAACTGCTTCCTCGCTGTGCTAGGGTGTGTGTTTAAGTAGAGCGTGGCCGCATTACGACGTGCCCGCCTACACTTGGTTGCACTTGAAATCGTTCCCACGACCCGCATCTCTGCGTGTGTACGTGAGGATGAGCCTCAATATTGATTGGGCTCATTTTCCCCACCTCTCCGAACATCATCGGGAGGTGGCAGGGCTAATGGCGCAGGGACTTGGTGAACAAGCCCTGGCCAGGCTCCTGGGTAGTCCTCCTGAGCAACATGTTGCTCAGTTGGAGCAGTTTGAGGCATTCGTGCTCGGACAGCGGAGGGCCGCGTCCGAGGCACAGAGCCATGCTGCGGCGGAGTCCGTCACTCAGACTCAGGATGAGCTGAGGCATGAGCAGGCTCGGAGCGAGGCTCTCAACAGGACTGTTGAGATGCTCTCTGCCCGGCCGCATCAGCCGAGGCCCATTCGGATGGACCCGCCCAAGTTCGATGGAACTGCGGCGCACACGATTGTCCACTGGCTTTTAGCCGTGGAGCAATGTGGTGTCGCCCAGCTCATCGAGGACGACAGCCGGATGGTGTCGTACGCTATGTCGCATCTGCGCGGTAAGGCCTCAGAGTGGGCTTACTCGGCGCTTATGGCGGACAGAAAAGCGTTCCCCTCATGGGCGATCTTTAAGGATAAGATTCGCGCCATGTACCAGCCGCCGAACAACGAAGTGTTGCTTCAGGCGCGCTTCTTTGGGGCGCGACAGGCGAAGCGATCTCTGCAAGAGTATGTGCAAGAGATGCGCTCGCTGTCCGCATCCATAACCGTAGGTCCGATTCCGGAGCACATTAAGGTGCCCACGTTTATGAACGGACTACGGCATGGCCCATCGCGACAGGCCCTTTTTAGAAAGGTGCCGTCGACGATGGAAGAGGCAATCCAAATTGCCTTAGTTGAGGAGCAATCCTACAACAGTGCCTCGGCGACAGCTTGGTATAAGCCGTCGGCCGAGAGGACAGATGCCACTCCTATGGAGTTGGGCAATGCAGACGTGGTCTGTT
>NC_090613.1:3156138-3169259 GCF_004359215.1 Bremia lactucae
GGGGGATGGTGTAACGGGCTAAAGTTGCCCTAATGTTACACAGTCCCCGTTAAGTACACTTGGTGTACTTAAGGGGATGGTCAATTACTAAATAATAGTAATTAGACCCAGCACTCGGGTGTGGTGCACATTTGTGACCAACCTTGTGTATGTGATGCACATGGGTGCATTCACATTAGGAGGGATGACGCCCAGCGTCATCCGTTACGCGAGGTATCTAGAAAGATACGCTCGCAATACATATCAAATGATGTCTATAGAGATAACATTTTAATTGGTAAAAATAGGTATTTATATTTAATTCAATTAAATATAAATCAGTCTGAAAACTACTTTCTACTTGGTAAGTGCGCACGAGGAGACGGATTACCGCTCCCGTGACGACACTTAACCAGAGTACTTAGTGTGCTGGGTGAGGTCGCTTGCACGCCCACCACAACTACCTCACTGCACGCAAGAGAAGCATATTTGACCGCTTTCTCGCTGTGCTATGGTGTGTGTCTAAGTAGAGCGTGGCCGCATTACGACGTGCCCGCCTACAGGTTAAGTGTCGTTACGGGAGTGGTAATCCGGCTCCTCGTGCGCACTTACCAAGTAGGAAGTAGTTTTCAGACTGACTTTTCTCGGGCCCGGTTGAGGGCAAATATAGCATTGCAATCAAAGTCTGTAGCACTACGAGCGATTCCATGAAGCTGCGTGTTGGTCACGTGTTTGCTCATGACGCACAAAGCCTTCAAAGATTGCAACTGTTTGTCAAATCAGTCACTGTTTAACATCTCGATAGGCAGCGAGTGGCATTGCTAACATATCGGATACTACCCACCTAGGCGTAAATTACCACCTCGCATGCATATAATTAGCCAATCATATTAAACTGAGGGGATTTCACCAAAAAAGCTGAGGCCACCTAAAATTCTACCTTTATTAAGTTGAAATTATTACTCTGTTTTGAAATATATTCAAATATTACCTTATTAAATATATAGGAAAAAGAGGGATAAAAAATCAAACCGTTTTTGAGGAAAAACAATTGAATTTAAATTGCTTAATATAAAAAAATCATTTAATAAGCATCTACAAAAGTTTCAAAATATCACAAATTGCAAGTGCTCAGCGCCGCATTACTCGATGCAGGAAGGGCTGCGATAGTATGCGGTTGCAACTCCAATTGTCGATAGGTCCATTCGTGCCTTGGTGCACTTGGTGACGAATATAATCAAACATGTTATGGGTATACTATAAGAACCTCCCTTGAACAAATTATAAGGGTTTTTAATAAATAATTGTAACGGCAAATGTTGCAAAACTTTTCTACCCATCATCAGAGCATCCTTACCCACAAGACGGACAAGCTATCGATCAAGAGCATTCGTAGCTGCGGCATGCCAAATCACCTTCTTGTTTGAGATTGGCGTCCAAGTTGCTTGACGGCCGACACGGGTCAACAACGTAATATGTCAGGAAGAGAAGCCTTATTTGCCACTGCTTTTAAAACACCATGCGTTGAGATTGGACCAATAAGCGTTTATTTACTTCACCGCTTCAGTACCAGAACTTGAAAGGTCCCAACAACAATATTACCATCAGTTTTTCATAAGACCAAAAGTACATACTATTATAAGCCTACGAACCTTTCCATTGCCGCACAAATAATGCGATAGAGAGGTGCAGCAGCAACAGGTGGGGGCTCTACGCCTTCTAGTAGACTAGAGACCGTCACGGCTTTGCCATAAAATAAACGATTGATATCTGGCCTAGAAAGGATCACTGAACCTTCGAGAGATATGCCCGCAAAAAGGCCTTTTGAGTGCGAGTACGAATAACACGGGGTCATTTCCATATAGGTACTCGCCTCCAGCGCTCCAGAAGCCACACAACCGACAGGCCCCGCAGCAATCCCCAACTCTGCCCCAAGATTTACATGTCCCGAGGCACAAAAGGCATCAACAGATTGTTGTGTGTTCAGAATAATGACAAATTCAGTAATTTCTCCTCCGATCTGTGGTCCCCAGCCGACTCCAGCTGTGCCAATAGCTGACGGCGCGGACCATCTTCCGTCCGGCAATTTAGCGATCACAAGACCGCTTCCAAAGCGTCCAGAGAATACAAATCCCATTTTAATCACCGTTAGGAACTGACAATCAAATAGCAAGTCATTTGTATCAACAGCTTAATAAATCATCCTTGATTATATAAGTTTCATACGGCAATTCCTTTGGCGCGAACAAGCAATGGAAGTGGAAGTGATTGATCCTTGATAACACCTTGAGCTGTTAAATTCTTGACGCTGTACGTAGCTTTACGAATCTCATCTTGCAATGAAAACGAGTACGGGCTATTAAAATGACTTTGAGGTCCAGACTCTACGACCTCTATCTGCTGCACAGCGTAGCTCATAGCCGAACCTATATGCATCACCACTGTCACATATTGCTTTCGATCAAAATGCATGCAACGTACGTAGCTCTTTCTGCTCCGGCTCCAAGCGCGTGTAGCATTCATTGCACACACGCTGCGGTTTATGTGCATTAACAGCCAAATATTTTCGCTCCGGGTCAGCAAGAATAAGATGTTCGCGGATAAGGCTGCATTGCGGGGTGCAAAGCTCACAAAAGACGTGGCCACAGTAGCTGTAGACAGCTAGTTAGTTCGCCAGAACGTACGACAAGAAGAAAAAGAGGACATACATACCGGCAGTGATGTTTCCGGCGCAACCAATCGAAAAGCAGCTGGCAGCTGTAGCACACGCTCACCTCGGCGTCGGAAATCCAACGCACTGTAGTTGCCTCACTCAGATACATCACGAGAAAAATTTGGAACACAAAAGTGGTTAAACAATTATTGTAGAATGTGACATATATTTAACAAAACTTATTTTTGAGATGAGCTCAACGACATACTAGCGCGGTCAATATCTCTATTGCGTGCCGATATGGATGTACTCGTTGCTGACCGTTTGCCCAGTCCCATTAGAAGCTCCGCCGAGAGTTGGTCTGACTGATCGTGCCGTGATTCATCTTGACTTAAGCGAAGTAGTTTAGTCACCGCTACGATTGCCCGCACATTATTTCCTTGTAAATAATACTATAAAATGCTGAGAGCATATGCAATACACACCTTCTTCCTCTCTATTGCCACTGGTTGTGTCAACGCAGTTGTGAAGCCGCTTAGATCGAGGCGTTTTTAGTAAGTCTTGCTGCAAACGCCGATTTAAATCTTTTCCTACCAAGTTATCTAAATTCGTCGTTGCAGATGCCGCAATAGTCGCTTCTGTCTTGTTATATTCTCGTTCCTCCTTAATTTGCAACGGCAATGTCTCACTACACGCGAGGGTTTTTCCTCCATTAAACACTGTATGTACTTTATCTTTTCCTTCACTATTGTATTCATGTAACGCCGACGCTCGATGCGGACTGTGTCGCTGCATATCATCATCGGCGCACTGATGCGCTGAACTCAGAAGCGCTATTACAAAATTGTTATGTAGGTCTGCAAAAGCAAGCATGTAAGAACTAAAATTACCACCGCACAGCAGAAACTAAGCTGCCAAGTTACATTTGTGGGGTCCCAAAAGCTCCTCAATCAGCTCGTGAAATTCCGAAAGCGACATCTGAGCAAGCATAAAGAGCTGGAACGATTGCCAATAGCTTTTCCAAGCATCAACGCTTTGGCGTTGCAGGCGGTGAAACAATTGCAACTTGAGCTTCTGCACTGTTGACGGTGGCTCAACCATGTTGCGAACAGATTTGACTTTATGTACAACTAGTGTGGCGTGCAAATTAATTGGGAAGTAGGACGCGATGGACGCCGGACTCCCGCCTGCGCGCATTTTACTCCAAGCATAACCCAGCTAATGACCAAAATATGTGAATGCTGAGCTTTTAAGACAAATGCTAATACTGCTGCCCCTCACTGCTAGATGTAGCGCTCAAATTGCCTATTTTCCCTCCTGCTTTATCACTGCAGGCACCGGATCTTATATCTGCGGGCGAATATGCAAATGAAGGAGCCAAGACTGAGACAATAGGTCGTACAAGCTACGCCAATGCCACAAATCGGGAAGATTTTAAGCCACACTTGCAGCACAAAGAAACACATAATCTGTTAGATATCTGCTCGACTCAATTTGGCGCTTTGAAATCTCTTTAGACTCCAAAGTATGTTTTGACGCTGCCGGTGTCGATGGCCCATCCATTGGACTTCATTCAGAAGTGTCACCACTTGAAACGTCAGTAAAGCTACGAGTGCTGTAAGCTGGAGGCGACGTTAGGGACTACTACTACATCGTAGTTACCTTAGTCCGACGTGAATAGACAGGCTATTGTGTCAAGGATAAAGAAGTTAGCAGCTGAAACGAAACCAATTGCAATAAAACCGAATTTAGCTCCTACGGTGCCGTCGCTTTTTGATCAACTAGCAGGTAATAGACACTCGTCATTGAATCAAACTTGTTTGTTATTCCCGTAGTTTTTGTGAAAAGACACTGCATTAGACGGTCCTCTACGACTGCTTTGCCGTTGCTTTCTTGAACGGCGGAGAGTGACTGCCGTGATTCGTCGGATAAGTAGCGTGTGGGGACGTACTCGGGTAACTTAAAAGCATTTGATAAGCACGAGAATATCGTGCTCCTTGACGTGACTCAAGAAGAAATCCTACTTATTATGCACAAAAATCTGTCTCGAGAGGTGAAGGAGAGAAAACGACAAGTGAGTAATGCAGTCTTTTCAGCAGCCGATCGGCGGCGCAATTGTCGAGTATCTGGTGCTGAGTTCAATCACTGCAAGGTTTTAAGCACTTTTGAATTGAGATGGGTTCACCAGCGATAATTTTGTTATGTTTGTGAAAGCCAAGTTTGACTTCTCTTCAAAAATCGTTCAATCGAGTGTGTATTGTTGCGGATTTGGTCACACATATTCACGACTAGTCACTGAAGTGTCGGCAATAGCACTGATCGAGATGATGTTGTCACCACAAATAAAAAAATGCTTAATGTCCTCATGTCTAATTCCATCGGACCTTATGTAGAATAATAAAGCTAAATAATTCTAATAGATAGGTCTATGCTCTCTCAAATAAATGACCTTTTGCAACGTCAGCGACCGATCGCATGTCTCAACCAGAATAAATTAGCAAAATAATATTTTTATGAGTGAAAAACATTGCGATGGTTCAAGATATGGCTACAGCTTTATGACCTTTTTGTGGTGAACATAAATTTATCACTGGCACAATACATCTGCAAAGTTTAGCCGTGAAAAGCATGAGCTCGCAGCGTGGTAATGTAAAAAAACGAGCACCCAAGCACCAGAATGCATTTGCATTCAAACACAACCCGAAGTCCAAGAAGACGGAGCGTATTTTATCGATGCCCATACACGGGCTCTGCGAGAAATGCCGCAAGCAAATCGAGTGGCGCAAGAAATACCGCAAGTATAAACCGCTCTCGCAGCCAGGCTCATGGTGTGTCCAACTCGTAGCAGTGATTCGGCATCACTGCAGTACGATTATTCATTATACTGATTACTACTATTTGCAGCATTTACTGTCACCAGAAGGCGGTGACGTCCGCGTATCATGCCTCTTGTGACGTCTGTGCCAAGGTAATTAAACTTCATTATTTTGTCGAGCTTTGCAACAAAATTGTATCGAATAACGGTCGTTGTTGTATATTCTCAGGAGCGCAATATCTGTGCCAAGTGTTGCTTGGCCAAAGACATTGTGGCGAGGTGCGCGATTGGTGTTGTGGTTGATTGTTTGGTAGCAGCTAATTCGTGATTCTGTCCGTGTGGTACTTAGTCAGCAAGAGCTAATCGCAATGCATGAAACAAAAGAACGGGATGTCGACAATACGCTTGAAGGTTTGCGCGAACGCGACCGTCGAGCGTTCCTGCGCAAAATGGACAAGGAGAAGGAGATGATCATGAATGGAGATAGTGTCCCGAACGAGTCAGAGGATGAAGACATGTAGTCAGGTCATTTTTGACCAATAAAAACGTCAATAGAAACATTATATCATAATGTCCTCGACGCAAGTCGCATGGGACACATGGTGGCGTACGACCAAGAGTGGGAGCTTTCGCACCTATGTGTCCATTGTGCTGTTTTTCCTTTCGACTGTCTTAGCTAATCCCATTGCTCGCTGTGTTTTCTGGATCGTACGCAAAGCGTGCCCTAAGAAATGGATGTAAGAAACCCTTTGGAACGCCTTGAATGTTTTATTAATGTCATTTGCTGCGTGCTCCCGAGCATCGCAGATGGCCCGATGATGCTCGACGAATGATGATGTGGCAAACGTCGCTTGTATGTCGCGTTGGCCTGCTGTGGATAGCGGTTGTTGTGTCAAGGTTATCGCTGCTACTGTACGAGCTGCCGGCGTTGCTCTTTGGGGCGTGCTTTATGATTTGGCTCGATGCTGGCGGCAATGTGTTGCGAGAAGTCATTGTACGCCAAGGAGTGGTTGGGTACAAAAATGATGAAAAAGCTGGCCGCATGACGCTATTGTACGAGGGCAGTACGCTCGCGAAGATGCTGCTGCTCGTACTAATCATCTACACGTACTACGTGGCGCCTCGAATTGAAGACTCGAACGAGTTAAGGCTATTGTTTTCAGTGGGATTTTTCGTGTCTATTGCACTGGGTGCCTTGCCATTGGTACCGCCGAAAAAGATGCAATTATGTGCTAATCCTATTAATGTTAAATTGTTGCTCTGTAGCTTCGCAATATTATGGGAGCTCACTACATGTTTCTTGCCAATATGCTGCATCTTGACTCACGAATTTATTTACACGGCTCCAAAAAGGGAATAATCTGTGATGCACCGCTTGGATTTATTGTACTCGCGACTCCAGATAACACAAAGACCTATATACCAGCGGGTGGCACAGTAAGCAACACCATGGAAGTATTTCACACTTTTCTATGGCCACTGCGACTCGATGTTCATGTGGCAGCAAATGTCTCGACAAAGCGCATTCGTGAGTTGATACAAGATCTGGACCAGCTGCTCTTTTGGGACCCTGTGGTTGTCCTTGCACCCGATGGAAGTGCGACGTTGGATGTTCGAAGAACGTCCTCGGTCGTCTCGGCATCGTCCCCACGTGAACGCCACAGCGCTCTCGGATATGCTGAAGCATCTGAATTCAGAACCAAGTTGTTGTTTGATGAGAACCAGCAAGAAATGGATCGAATCGTTCGACGTGCACGAGGCAATGAAGGCTATATTGCGCTAGAGCCTAATAAACGATGGGTCGTCCAGTTACGGACATTTGTGCAAGCAAAGCAAAAGATTCACTTTCGTCAAGTTCGAGCTGCAGTGAGTGAAATGAATCATTAAGGCATCGAAAGCCATATTAATTAGGCTCTATACTCTTTGGTATGCACAGTATGTTGAAGCCATTACCAAGTTAATGGAGAAGCAAGGAACAGCAATTGGATCGCGAGTTGCTGCTGCTGAGCCTTTGCGTGTTGACTGAAGTGATAACTGGTGCTGAGCTTCATCCAGCCACTGCATCCATTACATGATTTTCCTTAATTATGTTTAACCGCATACTGACATCAATCGTCGATATGTACAACGCTATGTCTCCTTCGTCGGGTAAAACTTGAAGCAAATCTTCGGGAGTGAGCGTTGAGCTTAAATGGTGGAGAATGCTTCTTAATACTGCGTTTTCATGCGCAGGATCGTTTTCAGTCTATAGACAATATCAAAAGTCAGTGAATCTCATGAATGCACATCATTCGTTTTTGTTCGATAACACTCGGATAACTGATACCTTTGTGAACAAGCAAGAACAGATGCTGATTAAGTAGCGCCATTCAACCAATGTGTTACAAAATGTCTTGCCATACGGCAGAAACAAATTTCTACAGTCCTCACGCTGTGCAAGAAGCTTCAAAGCATCCTCCGTACTGGTAAGCCCATCACAACAGTATTATTTAAAATTAGAAATACATGACATCAAAGTGACGTACCGCGATGCGCGAGGCAAGGAGAGGAGTACAACAATGACAGCCAAGTTGTTCTCAAGATTCCATTGCATTGGTTCAAAACCCTCGCTAGCGTTGTTCTCGTATTCCGTTAGCATTTGCTGAGGACAGATCAAGTCATTCTGGTATAGCAGTCCCAGAGTCTGATTGTAGAGGTTCTCAAGAATTCTGCGAAGCCTTGAGGATTTCGGCAGACAGTGGATCTTAACGTAGTCTTGCACCCAGCTGGGAAGCATGATACAAGCGACTGGTTCCAAACTTATTGTCTCAAATAGATCACACAAGGTAGTCTCCACACAACGGTCCTTATCATACGTCTCCGAATCGCTTAAGCACGAGCACAACCTGATACACAGACGCATCATCTCCGCAGCCAAGGCTGCCTTGGCATGTTGCAAATCTTTTTCATCGTCTTGTATTTCCTCCTTCAAAGACAATGGCTCAAGCGTCGAAAACATTTGAAGTACAAATGCCAGAAAGCGGAGTACGAGAACTTGGTCAGGGACAAAGTGTACAGATATTCGATCCACATCTACCAACGCGACTGATTCGCTCGTAGCAATTCTCTTTGCTGACGGCATAGCGGCCTCACCAATGGTACTTAGGCAAAACAATATCGCGGATCGAACAGTTTCTTGACGGCTGATCGCGTTCTTAAAAATCTGTTCTAGGATATTTAAATATCTTGACGGGGCCTTTGTTCGTAATGCATCGGTTAACTCGGAGCTCGAAATGCGTCCAGTTACATTCAATGAATTCTTCTCATTCGCAACGGAAGTCGTAATCTCTTGAATTAACAGCTCTGGATGCTCCACTGCTAATTGCGTCAGTGCATCGACATGATTCTCGAGCAACTCGTCTACCAAAGCCAACAATGATGAATGAGAACACTTTAGAGTTCTATCATTGCCTGACATTAATTTTCCTAATTCTGTTTCGAAAGTTTTCAAGGCAATTGCACGCATCATTAATACAAGCCGCGCCGTTTCAACGACGACGCTATGACTAGCAGACTCGTCCAACTTATCGAGAGCAAATTCTATGTCGTTCAGAGTCCACGTTAACGACGAATCAACAATCAATCTCGACAGTTGTTCGGGAAAATATTTGCCATAGTGCATCAACACAATTCTCGTAAATTTGGGATCTACGGCGCTTTTATCTTGAAAATGCTGTGGAGTACAAATGGCTGCAAGTGATCGAGGAGGTAGAAATACAAATGCCTCGAGATACTTTCCAGTCGCTTGAATCACTTCAGATCGATCTACTGTTCCAACTATTATTTGAAGTCGCTGCATGACTTTAGTTGACGAAACATTTGAGGCAACAAATAAAAGCGCAGCCCGCTCCAAATTACGATGGGGTTCCGACATGAAAATTTCTGCTAAATCTGCTGCACATTTTCGTGCAAGTTGATCGTACAACTTTGTATCAAGCTCAAGAGCCAACTTTTCCTTGCGATCGGATATTGAAGCTGTCACTTCCTTACCAGCAACGTCATTATTCACGGCAATACGAAGCAAATCAAAGCCCACGTCAGCACGGTAGCGATATAATGAGAATAAACTGAGCAATAGATCAATTTGAAATGGTTTCATGATGCCATGAGTTGACAGCAAACCCTGATGCACATAGGAATAAATCAGCGATGGTGGCCTTTGCTGAAAAATCAAAATTTTGCGTTGGGATAAATCGTTTTGACCGGTTAAAGCTCGACGTAATTCAAATTCGTTCTCGGGTAGTTGCTCAGCTGCGGAGAGACTGGCTAGATGCATAATTTCATTTGGTCTTTGAGATGTCAAAGATGCCACTTGTGGTAACAATATCACATACGAGTCTAGTGCAACAAGCTGCGATACTGGATACGGAAGAGGATGGATACAAAGGAGCTGCGGTTGCGATGGCTGGGGAACAAGGGACTCTTTCAAAGCACGACTGGCTGCGACGTAGTGACATGGACTCCATATAGACCATACTTGTAGTCCAGACAGCGTGGCAACAAACAAGAAAGAGCTATTTGCTGTGATGCTCGTAACTAATGATGTTAAATTGTAGTGCATAACTACTCGTCCAGACTCAGATTTGCCATTCAAGTCGTCCTCAATTTCATCACCATTTGAAAACCAATCTCGTTCTTGTCCTTTTGCCACATTAATTGGCGTGTGATTCCCTCTTGAACTCATTTGCTCGCCCTTGCCCAGCACTTTTTTGGCCATTTTCGTCCTTGTGGAATCAACTTGTTCCGATAAAAAGTAGTACAGAAATGCATGTTGCTCCGTCGCGACCAGCAAACGTGTATAACCTCTCGTCTCAACACACACGCGATTGTCAATTGTTTCAGGGAGGAACTTTAAAAATCGAATACTGTGGTTTGGCGGCAAATAGCGTTGCAGCAGTACGATTACGTCATCTTCTTTAATGAAATACGACATGGCTTCATTCGTACGAATGTCTTGGCTTTTGACTAAACCTGCGAGATTCCATATTTCCTGTTGGGCCTCGTTTCGACCAAGTACCATGGGAAGTTGTTCTTGCTCCTCAAAATCCTGTTGTTCCTCTTGTTCACGCTTCGTGTCAGCTTCCACTGTGCTGTACGGCGAGCAAGACACGGGTATCTCTACAAATGCATCGAAGTCGTCAAGATTTGAAATCGTTACACACTGGGTTGAATCTGCGGGTACGGTGTCGCCGCCGTCGTGTTTGCCACTCCACTTTTCTAGCGTCGTGGTTTTATCGAGCCCTCTATCGACTGTAGAATTTGCAGTTTCCTCGTTATTTGAGCTTCGAACGTGAAGTTTCATGACCCGAACTTCGGTTTGTGATGCATAGGCCACATAGACGCCATGGATTGCTACAAACTCGACCTGCAGGAATGAGTGCTGTTGCGCCATGTCGACTTTAAGCTCCATTACGTGCTCGAAGAAGCCGTGGCTACACTGCCAAATATTAAGCACTGTGCCCATAGCCACAAGAACACGACCCGTGAAACTGCAGACTGCTACGCAATCGGCTTTGCGATTTGATGAAGGGCTCTCTAGCCTGCCTAATGGCAGTGTGTAGCCGCGCACCATTGTGCGCTCTCGCCAATCGTGGTAAACACAGAGAAAAGTCTCAACATCTTCGTCGTCATTCTCGTTTCCTTTACAATCGCTCTCTAAGGTCACCAAACTGTCGGAGAAGCTCGTGTAATGCAGCGTGTACACGTGACCATGAATGGTGGCAAACTCATGCAGGAGCGCCGAGCACGAGGCAGCATAAACGCGAATAAGACCCTCGCGACCGCTCGCCACGGCAAAGATGCCGTCTGAAGTTGTACGCGAAGCGCTTGCAAGTGTCTGCGACTCGTCCGCCGGCACCCCCACAGCTAGTGACTGCACAAACAACGACTCCATCTTGAGCTCCTACCAGATAGATCAGGCACTAAACTTTGCTAGTGCTTGTATAATCGGCATAGAGAGGAGTTTTCTTTCTTACTAGAGCCATTTGATATTTTACCCACATCTCGGAAATCGAGTGCCATTAATTTTTGGTCACTTAAAACAAACAGAGCCTTCGAGTGCTCGGCTAGCATACCGATTCATCACTCACAAATTATCGTTTTATTTTTAAAGTGTTGGTCAATCGACTAAAGAAGTCTTTTAAGCACAGGCAAAAATAATGTATGAAACTGCTGCTGTGAAAAATTGCTCGCGATATTGACGGCTGTAATTTCTCGGACCATAATTTAAAATATACGTACAAAGTTAATACCTGCAGTTGTTATTTAAGGATCGGCGTAGAAAAAAATACAGCGACTTGATTGCGAAGTCCTCCATCTGTTAACCTATTCTTCAAAATCTAATAGCCTCCGCTAACTTCTAGAATTTGACGTCCGCAGTCGTTGTATTGTATTTAGCTAGTTACTAACTTTATATTAATAACTAATAACTAATTTAAACTTATAACAAAAATTATATACGTTATAAGAGGTAAGACTGTACATCATACTTAATTATAAAAAATATCCGGATATATTTACAGTGGCTGCTAAAGACGGGTTTAAAGTAAACCAATACTTATTTATATATAAGAAAGCTATAATAACGCTGCATATATAGCTAAAGTGCGACGAAGCAGAGTAATATCAGCATCTAAGAACAGAGCTGTACAATAGGTTAGGGTTTTTATGTTCCGCATACTTAGCACGTACCGTAGACCTGTCGAAACATCTGATTCTGCGCATTGAAAAAGCGTAGACGATTCGAAATTGTACCTTATTCATAATTAAGCTTCAAATGTAAAAGTTACTCAGTACACTGTCAGATGAAGCGACAGGTCTTACGGTGGAAAGATTCCTGCAAACAATAATGATCTGGATGCTCAGGTGACGCGCCACGATAAAGTTAAGGCACAGCTATTCTTAATGCTGAGGGCAATTCTGTGCAAGCATGCTTGAAGATCTACATTATTTTCTTGTGGCGTAAACTTCTCTACTGATCAGATTATTTATCTTTACGAATCTTTCTCTGCAACAAAAACATTGTATTGGGTTGCTTTTTAACAACTGCATAAAAATGGAATATAGCGGCAAACTGATGCTTGCTCGCACTATCTCGAGTCCACTGAGAGAAATCAAGCACGTTGTGCGGCGCCAGCAGTCGAGTGGAAGATATCTTGTGAAATCTTTGGAGAAGCTCCACTTTCTTTAAGATATATTGCCTCTCTGCCTTATCAGATATCAGACGTGCACATTTAAAGCTGCACAATTAGCGCTTTCTTCTGTCTACGACCATTCTTTTTTTTTAGTCAAGCCATGTTGAAAAAAATGCATCTGTAGCAGTTACAGCTACATGATTGGCGAAAATTGTCGAAGCTGCTGCTTATGTCGCGCACAATCTGAGAAAGATTTGATGCACCCTCAAAATAAGATCCGGTTTCGATTTCCATGTGTATGTTGACGGCAAGGATCGTGGTGAACCCTTAACCCATGTCACGCTCGTTGTGGGTGGCTGTTAAATCCAGTACGCCAGTGCGTACGTCAGCTCCTAAACGGTCCGATACGATAACCGTTACCGCGGCAATCCGAGAAAAAACTCCTAATTTGTCACTTTAATACTAGCGCGATTTTACAACGGCAGCGTCCTTTAAAACTTCT
>NC_090613.1:3171834-3191165 GCF_004359215.1 Bremia lactucae
AAATGTAAAAGTTACTCAGTACACTGTCAGATGAAGCGACAGGTCTTACGGTGGAAAGATTCCTGCAAACTATAATGATCTGGATGCTCAGGTGACGCGCCACGATAAAGTTAAGGCACAGCTATTCTTAATGCTGAGGGCAATTCTGTGCAAGCATGCTTGAAGATCTACATTATTTTCTTGTAGCGTAAACTTCTCTACTGATCGGATGATTTGTCTTTACGAATCTTTCTCTGCAACAAAAACATTGTATTGGGTTGCTTTTTAACAACCGCATAAAAATGGAATTTAGCGGCAAACTGATGCTTGCTCGCACTATCTCGAGTCCACTGAGAGAAATCAAGCACGTTGTGCGGCGCCAGCAGTCGAGTGGTTGATATCTTGTGAAATCTTTGGAGAAGCTCCACTTTCTCTAAGATATATTGCCTCTTTGCCTTATCAGATATCAGACGTGCACATTTAAAGCTGCACAATTAACGCTTTCTTTTGTCTACGACCATTCTTTTTTTTTAGTCAAGCCATGCTGAAAAAGATGCATCTGTTTCAGTTACAGCAACATGATTGGCGAAAATTGTCGAAGCTGCTGCTTATGTCGCGCACAATCTGAGAAAGATTTGACGCACCCTTAAATAAGATTCGGTCTCGTTTTCCATGTGTATGTTGACGGCAAGGATCTTGTTAAACCCTTACCCCATGTCACGCTCGTTGTGGGTGGCTGTTAAATCCAGTACGCCAGTGCGTACGTCAGCTCCTAAACGGTCCGATACGATAACCGTTACCGCGGCAATCCGAGAAAAAACTCCTAATTTGTCACTTTAATACTAGCGCGATTTTACAACGGCAGCGTCCTTTAAAACTTCTTTATAGCGCTATTGTTATTGAGTAAGACAAAAGACATGCGCAGCACCTCGCAGCCAGAACCGTCGCCGATGCCGCTTGCACTGATTACTAAGAGGTCGTCACGGCTGCCATCGCTGAGCGCACGCGCACAATTTGCAAATTGCGCGTCGATGACGAGGAGTTTTCTCACCAAGTCGTTTCCGACGCCAAAGAGAAAATTATGGGGATCCCAGAGGAGTCCAACTGGCGTAGATGATCCCATGGAGGTCAATATGGCTTCTGACGAGCAGGACAATGAAGGAGCAAGAGGTGACATCGGTGAGATGATTGTGGTGGCGATTCAAAAGGTCACGGTCTCAGGCTCTGACGAGGGACGTGCGAGCCAATTTGGGTCAAGAATTGTACCAAAGTCGTCGATTTGGGGCGCAACGAAGTGGTCACAGGGCCAGTCACGATTGCCGCAACGCATCCAATGTACCGTCCGCAGTGGCACGACAAACAAAGTCTCGGCGCAGTCTGAACGCAGCGCCAACGAATATACTTTTGACGAAAAGTTTGTATTTGAGCGGCGGGATCATGACGCACAATATAATAACGTGATCATTGAGGTCTCTTGCACTGCTTCTAACTTAAAAGGAAAACATATCCTCGGTCAAGTTGCCGCGGACCTGGACATTGAATTTGCCGCGCAAGCTCCTGACCCAATCTACAAACACACCGCGCTGACGAGGGTTGACGGCGTGGATATGGCTTTGGAAATACACTATGTGCTCCATCGTCTTGTAGTGCCTGATGCAACGGCTGCCGCCGCCTCCCGCGTGCTTACTAGGTCAAGCACTAGCCTAAACGATGACGACGACATGAACGCCTACGGGCAAATATTTCCAGATTTATGGTATCTTTGCTAAAGTCGCTACTGCAGATTTTGAAAGCAAGTAAGGTCAGAAATGTACAGCGATGCTGCACTATTTAATCAAATCGCAGGTCATTAACGGTGTTCCATTACATAAATATTATAAGGAATAATAATAGAGAGGAAAGATTAGGAATTACTTGATCGACGCACTCAAAGTAATAAATCGACGCACTCAACGTGACACACTAAATGGTGATTGGCTTTCACAAAGACTTTCTATTGGTTAATATTATATTTACAAATAAATAACGGGAGTTTTCTACGACATTTCTTCAAGACAAAATCCCGAAACTTTTCTACGACATAACACACAAAATCTTGAATTGTCATTTCCTTCGCTATTTCATATGTAGGCGGGCACGTCGTAATGCGGCCGCGCTCTACTTAGGCACACACCCTAGCACAGCGAGGAAGCGGTTAAACCTGCTTCTCTTGCGTGCAGTGAGGTAGCTGTGGTGGGCGCGCAAGCGACCTCACCCAACACACTAAGTACTCTGGTTAAGTGTCGTCACGGGAGCGGTAATCCGTCTCCTCGTGCGCACTTACCAAGTAGGAAGTAGTTTTCAGACTGATTTATATTTAATAGAATTAAATACAAATACCTATTTTTACCAATTAAAATGTTATCTCTATAGATANTTATTAATGTCATTTGCTGCGTGCTCCCGAGCATCGCAGATGGCCCGATGATGCTCGACGAATGATGATGTGGCAAACGTCGCTTGTATGTCGCGTTGGCCTGCTGTGGATAGCGGTTGTTGTGTCAAGGTTATCGCTGCTACTGTACGAGCTGCCGGCGTTGCTCTTTGGGGCGTGCTTTATGATTTGGCTCGATGCTGGCGGCAATGTGTTGCGAGAAGTCATTGTACGCCAAGGAGTGGTTGGGTACAAAAATGATGAAAAAGCTGGCCGCATGACGCTATTGTACGAGGGCAGTACGCTCGCGAAGATGCTGCTGCTCGTACTAATCATCTACACGTACTACGTGGCGCCTCGAATTGAAGACTCGAACGAGTTAAGGCTATTGTTTTCAGTGGGATTTTTCGTGTCTATTGCACTGGGTGCCTTGCCATTGGTACCGCCGAAAAAGATGCAATTATGTGCTAATCCTATTAATGTTAAATTGTTGCTCTGTAGCTTCGCAATATTATGGGAGCTCACTACATGTTTCTTGCCAATATGCTGCATCTTGACTCACGAATTTATTTACACGGCTCCAAAAAGGGAATAATCTGTGATGCACCGCTTGGATTTATTGTACTCGCGACTCCAGATAACACAAAGACCTATATACCAGCGGGTGGCACAGTAAGCAACACCATGGAAGTATTTCACACTTTTCTATGGCCACTGCGACTCGATGTTCATGTGGCAGCAAATGTCTCGACAAAGCGCATTCGTGAGTTGATACAAGATCTGGACCAGCTGCTCTTTTGGGACCCTGTGGTTGTCCTTGCACCCGATGGAAGTGCGACGTTGGATGTTCGAAGAACGTCCTCGGTCGTCTCGGCATCGTCCCCACGTGAACGCCACAGCGCTCTCGGATATGCTGAAGCATCTGAATTCAGAACCAAGTTGTTGTTTGATGAGAACCAGCAAGAAATGGATCGAATCGTTCGACGTGCACGAGGCAATGAAGGCTATATTGCGCTAGAGCCTAATAAACGATGGGTCGTCCAGTTACGGACATTTGTGCAAGCAAAGCAAAAGATTCACTTTCGTCAAGTTCGAGCTGCAGTGAGTGAAATGAATCATTAAGGCATCGAAAGCCATATTAATTAGGCTCTATACTCTTTGGTATGCACAGTATGTTGAAGCCATTACCAAGTTAATGGAGAAGCAAGGAACAGCAATTGGATCGCGAGTTGCTGCTGCTGAGCCTTTGCGTGTTGACTGAAGTGATAACTGGTGCTGAGCTTCATCCAGCCACTGCATCCATTACATGATTTTCCTTAATTATGTTTAACCGCATACTGACATCAATCGTCGATATGTACAACGCTATGTCTCCTTCGTCGGGTAAAACTTGAAGCAAATCTTCGGGAGTGAGCGTTGAGCTTAAATGGTGGAGAATGCTTCTTAATACTGCGTTTTCATGCGCAGGATCGTTTTCAGTCTATAGACAATATCAAAAGTCAGTGAATCTCATGAATGCACATCATTCGTTTTTGTTCGATAACACTCGGATAACTGATACCTTTGTGAACAAGCAAGAACAGATGCTGATTAAGTAGCGCCATTCAACCAATGTGTTACAAAATGTCTTGCCATACGGCAGAAACAAATTTCTACAGTCCTCACGCTGTGCAAGAAGCTTCAAAGCATCCTCCGTACTGGTAAGCCCATCACAACAGTATTATTTAAAATTAGAAATACATGACATCAAAGTGACGTACCGCGATGCGCGAGGCAAGGAGAGGAGTACAACAATGACAGCCAAGTTGTTCTCAAGATTCCATTGCATTGGTTCAAAACCCTCGCTAGCGTTGTTCTCGTATTCCGTTAGCATTTGCTGAGGACAGATCAAGTCATTCTGGTATAGCAGTCCCAGAGTCTGATTGTAGAGGTTCTCAAGAATTCTGCGAAGCCTTGAGGATTTCGGCAGACAGTGGATCTTAACGTAGTCTTGCACCCAGCTGGGAAGCATGATACAAGCGACTGGTTCCAAACTTATTGTCTCAAATAGATCACACAAGGTAGTCTCCACACAACGGTCCTTATCATACGTCTCCGAATCGCTTAAGCACGAGCACAACCTGATACACAGACGCATCATCTCCGCAGCCAAGGCTGCCTTGGCATGTTGCAAATCTTTTTCATCGTCTTGTATTTCCTCCTTCAAAGACAATGGCTCAAGCGTCGAAAACATTTGAAGTACAAATGCCAGAAAGCGGAGTACGAGAACTTGGTCAGGGACAAAGTGTACAGATATTCGATCCACATCTACCAACGCGACTGATTCGCTCGTAGCAATTCTCTTTGCTGACGGCATAGCGGCCTCACCAATGGTACTTAGGCAAAACAATATCGCGGATCGAACAGTTTCTTGACGGCTGATCGCGTTCTTAAAAATCTGTTCTAGGATATTTAAATATCTTGACGGGGCCTTTGTTCGTAATGCATCGGTTAACTCGGAGCTCGAAATGCGTCCAGTTACATTCAATGAATTCTTCTCATTCGCAACGGAAGTCGTAATCTCTTGAATTAACAGCTCTGGATGCTCCACTGCTAATTGCGTCAGTGCATCGACATGATTCTCGAGCAACTCGTCTACCAAAGCCAACAATGATGAATGAGAACACTTTAGAGTTCTATCATTGCCTGACATTAATTTTCCTAATTCTGTTTCGAAAGTTTTCAAGGCAATTGCACGCATCATTAATACAAGCCGCGCCGTTTCAACGACGACGCTATGACTAGCAGACTCGTCCAACTTATCGAGAGCAAATTCTATGTCGTTCAGAGTCCACGTTAACGACGAATCAACAATCAATCTCGACAGTTGTTCGGGAAAATATTTGCCATAGTGCATCAACACAATTCTCGTAAATTTGGGATCTACGGCGCTTTTATCTTGAAAATGCTGTGGAGTACAAATGGCTGCAAGTGATCGAGGAGGTAGAAATACAAATGCCTCGAGATACTTTCCAGTCGCTTGAATCACTTCAGATCGATCTACTGTTCCAACTATTATTTGAAGTCGCTGCATGACTTTAGTTGACGAAACATTTGAGGCAACAAATAAAAGCGCAGCCCGCTCCAAATTACGATGGGGTTCCGACATGAAAATTTCTGCTAAATCTGCTGCACATTTTCGTGCAAGTTGATCGTACAACTTTGTATCAAGCTCAAGAGCCAACTTTTCCTTGCGATCGGATATTGAAGCTGTCACTTCCTTACCAGCAACGTCATTATTCACGGCAATACGAAGCAAATCAAAGCCCACGTCAGCACGGTAGCGATATAATGAGAATAAACTGAGCAATAGATCAATTTGAAATGGTTTCATGATGCCATGAGTTGACAGCAAACCCTGATGCACATAGGAATAAATCAGCGATGGTGGCCTTTGCTGAAAAATCAAAATTTTGCGTTGGGATAAATCGTTTTGACCGGTTAAAGCTCGACGTAATTCAAATTCGTTCTCGGGTAGTTGCTCAGCTGCGGAGAGACTGGCTAGATGCATAATTTCATTTGGTCTTTGAGATGTCAAAGATGCCACTTGTGGTAACAATATCACATACGAGTCTAGTGCAACAAGCTGCGATACTGGATACGGAAGAGGATGGATACAAAGGAGCTGCGGTTGCGATGGCTGGGGAACAAGGGACTCTTTCAAAGCACGACTGGCTGCGACGTAGTGACATGGACTCCATATAGACCATACTTGTAGTCCAGACAGCGTGGCAACAAACAAGAAAGAGCTATTTGCTGTGATGCTCGTAACTAATGATGTTAAATTGTAGTGCATAACTACTCGTCCAGACTCAGATTTGCCATTCAAGTCGTCCTCAATTTCATCACCATTTGAAAACCAATCTCGTTCTTGTCCTTTTGCCACATTAATTGGCGTGTGATTCCCTCTTGAACTCATTTGCTCGCCCTTGCCCAGCACTTTTTTGGCCATTTTCGTCCTTGTGGAATCAACTTGTTCCGATAAAAAGTAGTACAGAAATGCATGTTGCTCCGTCGCGACCAGCAAACGTGTATAACCTCTCGTCTCAACACACACGCGATTGTCAATTGTTTCAGGGAGGAACTTTAAAAATCGAATACTGTGGTTTGGCGGCAAATAGCGTTGCAGCAGTACGATTACGTCATCTTCTTTAATGAAATACGACATGGCTTCATTCGTACGAATGTCTTGGCTTTTGACTAAACCTGCGAGATTCCATATTTCCTGTTGGGCCTCGTTTCGACCAAGTACCATGGGAAGTTGTTCTTGCTCCTCAAAATCCTGTTGTTCCTCTTGTTCACGCTTCGTGTCAGCTTCCACTGTGCTGTACGGCGAGCAAGACACGGGTATCTCTACAAATGCATCGAAGTCGTCAAGATTTGAAATCGTTACACACTGGGTTGAATCTGCGGGTACGGTGTCGCCGCCGTCGTGTTTGCCACTCCACTTTTCTAGCGTCGTGGTTTTATCGAGCCCTCTATCGACTGTAGAATTTGCAGTTTCCTCGTTATTTGAGCTTCGAACGTGAAGTTTCATGACCCGAACTTCGGTTTGTGATGCATAGGCCACATAGACGCCATGGATTGCTACAAACTCGACCTGCAGGAATGAGTGCTGTTGCGCCATGTCGACTTTAAGCTCCATTACGTGCTCGAAGAAGCCGTGGCTACACTGCCAAATATTAAGCACTGTGCCCATAGCCACAAGAACACGACCCGTGAAACTGCAGACTGCTACGCAATCGGCTTTGCGATTTGATGAAGGGCTCTCTAGCCTGCCTAATGGCAGTGTGTAGCCGCGCACCATTGTGCGCTCTCGCCAATCGTGGTAAACACAGAGAAAAGTCTCAACATCTTCGTCGTCATTCTCGTTTCCTTTACAATCGCTCTCTAAGGTCACCAAACTGTCGGAGAAGCTCGTGTAATGCAGCGTGTACACGTGACCATGAATGGTGGCAAACTCATGCAGGAGCGCCGAGCACGAGGCAGCATAAACGCGAATAAGACCCTCGCGACCGCTCGCCACGGCAAAGATGCCGTCTGAAGTTGTACGCGAAGCGCTTGCAAGTGTCTGCGACTCGTCCGCCGGCACCCCCACAGCTAGTGACTGCACAAACAACGACTCCATCTTGAGCTCCTACCAGATAGATCAGGCACTAAACTTTGCTAGTGCTTGTATAATCGGCATAGAGAGGAGTTTTCTTTCTTACTAGAGCCATTTGATATTTTACCCACATCTCGGAAATCGAGTGCCATTAATTTTTGGTCACTTAAAACAAACAGAGCCTTCGAGTGCTCGGCTAGCATACCGATTCATCACTCACAAATTATCGTTTTATTTTTAAAGTGTTGGTCAATCGACTAAAGAAGTCTTTTAAGCACAGGCAAAAATAATGTATGAAACTGCTGCTGTGAAAAATTGCTCGCGATATTGACGGCTGTAATTTCTCGGACCATAATTTAAAATATACGTACAAAGTTAATACCTGCAGTTGTTATTTAAGGATCGGCGTAGAAAAAAATACAGCGACTTGATTGCGAAGTCCTCCATCTGTTAACCTATTCTTCAAAATCTAATAGCCTCCGCTAACTTCTAGAATTTGACGTCCGCAGTCGTTGTATTGTATTTAGCTAGTTACTAACTTTATATTAATAACTAATAACTAATTTAAACTTATAACAAAAATTATATACGTTATAAGAGGTAAGACTGTACATCATACTTAATTATAAAAAATATCCGGATATATTTACAGTGGCTGCTAAAGACGGGTTTAAAGTAAACCAATACTTATTTATATATAAGAAAGCTATAATAACGCTGCATATATAGCTAAAGTGCGACGAAGCAGAGTAATATCAGCATCTAAGAACAGAGCTGTACAATAGGTTAGGGTTTTTATGTTCCGCATACTTAGCACGTACCGTAGACCTGTCGAAACATCTGATTCTGCGCATTGAAAAAGCGTAGACGATTCGAAATTGTACCTTATTCATAATTAAGCTTCAAATGTAAAAGTTACTCAGTACACTGTCAGATGAAGCGACAGGTCTTACGGTGGAAAGATTCCTGCAAACAATAATGATCTGGATGCTCAGGTGACGCGCCACGATAAAGTTAAGGCACAGCTATTCTTAATGCTGAGGGCAATTCTGTGCAAGCATGCTTGAAGATCTACATTATTTTCTTGTGGCGTAAACTTCTCTACTGATCAGATTATTTATCTTTACGAATCTTTCTCTGCAACAAAAACATTGTATTGGGTTGCTTTTTAACAACTGCATAAAAATGGAATATAGCGGCAAACTGATGCTTGCTCGCACTATCTCGAGTCCACTGAGAGAAATCAAGCACGTTGTGCGGCGCCAGCAGTCGAGTGGAAGATATCTTGTGAAATCTTTGGAGAAGCTCCACTTTCTTTAAGATATATTGCCTCTCTGCCTTATCAGATATCAGACGTGCACATTTAAAGCTGCACAATTAGCGCTTTCTTCTGTCTACGACCATTCTTTTTTTTTAGTCAAGCCATGTTGAAAAAAATGCATCTGTAGCAGTTACAGCTACATGATTGGCGAAAATTGTCGAAGCTGCTGCTTATGTCGCGCACAATCTGAGAAAGATTTGATGCACCCTCAAAATAAGATCCGGTTTCGATTTCCATGTGTATGTTGACGGCAAGGATCGTGGTGAACCCTTAACCCATGTCACGCTCGTTGTGGGTGGCTGTTAAATCCAGTACGCCAGTGCGTACGTCAGCTCCTAAACGGTCCGATACGATAACCGTTACCGCGGCAATCCGAGAAAAAACTCCTAATTTGTCACTTTAATACTAGCGCGATTTTACAACGGCAGCGTCCTTTAAAACTTCTCTATAGCGCTATTGTTACCGAGTAAGACAAAAGACATGCGCAGCACCTCGCAGCCAAAACCGTCGCCGATGCCGCTTGCACTGATTACTAAGAGGTCGTCACGGCTGCCATCGCTGAGCGCACGCGCACAATTCGCAAATTGCGCGTCGATGACGAGAAATTTTCTCACTAAGTCGTTTCCGACGTCAAAGAGAAAATTATGGGGATCACAGAAGAGTCCAACTGGCGTAGATGATCCCATGGAGGTCAATATGGCATCTGACGAGCAGGCCAATGAAGGAGCAAGAGGTGACATCGGTGAGATTATTGTGGTGGCGATTCAAAAGGTTACGGTCTCAGGCTCTGACGAGGGACGTGCGAGCCAATTTGGGTCAAGAATCGCACCAAAGTCGTCGATTTGGGGCGCAACGAAGTGGTCACAGGGCCAGTCACGATTGCCGCAACGCATCCAATGTACCGTCCGCAGTGGCACAACAAACAAAGTCTCGGCGCAGTCTGAACGCAGCGCCAACGAATATACTTTTGACGAAAAGTTTGTATTTGAGCGGCGGGATCATGACGTACAATATAATAACGTGATCATTGAGGTCTCTTGCACTGCTTCTAACTTAAAAGGAAAACATATCCTCGGTCAAGTTGCCGCGGACCTGGACATTGAATTTGCCGCGCAAGCTCCTGACCCAATCTACAAACACACCGCGCTCACGAGGGTTGACGGCGTGGATATGGCTTTGGAAATACACTATGTGCTCCATCGTCTTGTAGTGCCTGATGCAACGGCTGCCGCCGCCTCCCGCGTGCTTACTAGGTCAAGCACTAGCCTAAACGATGACGACGACATGAACGCCTACGGGCAAATATTTCCAGATTTATGGTATCTTTGCTAAAGTCGCTACTGCAGATTTTGAAAGCAAGTAAGGTCAGAAATGTACAGCGATGCTGCACTATTTAATCAAATCGCAGGTCATTAACGGTGTTCCATTACATAAATATTATAAGGAATCATGAAAGAGAGGAAAGATTAGGAATTACTTCATCGACGCACTCAACAGGATCATACATAGTGTGCTTCTAGGCCACGAAAGACGCTGGACCAAAATGTTGGTTTGGCAGAATACGTGTACACGGAATCCTCCTATCCTGCCAGCTAGTACGAGGCTGTCAGGGATGTGCCGTATGCGATGCGAAATTAAAGTTATATATTTTATTTTATGCCCAATACCACACCTTGATTTTAATTAAAAATTCTCTCTACATCTATGCAAGAAACATTAAGCATGTTTTTTTAATTTCTATGCAAGAAACGTTTTGCGTTTTTTTAATTTTAATGAGTTACATGAATAATCACGCCCAGATCATTTAAATGGAGCAATTTATTTTTACTTTTTTTTTAATTACTAATTGATACTTTAAATTAGGCCGTCGGTATAGCGACATACCCATTTTGGTATAGCGACACCCCACTTCTGTACCAGCAGCTGGTACAGCTATTTTAGTATGTACTATGCACCAAAACAGAATTACGCTTCAAATAACTCACCCCATTTTTTGTAGTTGCATAATCTACTTCCACTGCAGCAATGTCTCTTAACCCACCTTCAAACTGCACATATATTTCCCTTGAGCTTGCAGAGGAAGCAGTAAGAAATCTCGCCTTGCAGGAGGGTTATGCAATTAAGAGAATGAGGTTCAAAAATGATAGTTCTGACAATATTAGGAAAGTTTGGCTTGGTTGTGATCATGGAGGAACACACCAACCAATGGTTGTACAAGTTCGGAAGACAACCAGTCGATGTCTAGCTTGTCCCTGGTCAACCATCCTCCAGAGAAGAAGCCAAGATGAATGAACTGCCACTGTTGCCAATGGCGAGCATGACCATGCAGCAGCGGCAAATGTGGCAGCTCACCCTGAGGCTCGCACTTTAACATCACAACAAGTGAAAACTATTGCATTGATGAGTAAAAGTGGGGCCAAATCTCTTGTTATAATGAAGGCACTAAAAGCACCCGATCAAACGTGTAGAGTCATTGGACAGGATATTTACAACATCACAAAGCAAGAGCAACAACAATTCCTTACGGGTAGATACCAACTGGAAGCTCTTCTTGACACCTTTGGAGAAGAAGATGTTTACCATGCATTAAAAGAAATTTAACAGGACAACTCTCAAACCTTTTCATTGCCCCCAAAATATCCCATTCCATTCTCAAAGATTTTGAATCAAGCAATTACGGATTACCTTGCTTTCACATCATCAGGTTTCTGCATGCTGCAAATGATAATCTGACTTTGGACCTTTTTGACTCACATTGGTGGCTGCATAAGCACTGGAACCAGCCAACATTCCTTTGATCCCAGCAAGAACATTAACAGATGTTATTGTTCATCTTCAAGAGCAGCATGCAATCCTGCCTTCACACCAGCAGCTACTGCTTGAACAAGAATTAATGAGAGCAAATGAAGATCTGCTTGTCAGATATCCTGTTGAGACGACAGCGTGGACGGCCCACTGGAAGTACACGACGTGATCCCTCAGCTTTTGAATATGTGGATGGAACAGCAGGCACTTCTGCAGCAAATGGCAGGAAGCAAAAGTGTGGTGAATGTCAAGCAGAGGGAGATAATAAATGCCCTGAACGCGAAAGATTATCAGCAATTCTTGGAGCAGATGTAATAGGCTTTGGAAGCACTGAATCCAGAGAATTTGAAGAAGTACCTTTGAGGACAGGAGAACTATCAAGCATAGAGGACCTTTGAACTAAAATTAAGTCTGTAAAGAACCCTTTCAAGAAGATACATAGACTATAGCACAAAATAGCTGTACCAGCACTGGCTGCTGGTACGCCCTTAAATAAATACTTTTCTGTGCGATTTGATACAACAAGCGAGATTTCATTTAAGTGACTTACACCATCCGAAAGCTAGTGTGATGCACGCCATAAAATTTGGATCAGAGTGGTGGACGCTACAAATAACCATTCTGCGTCACCGACTCCAAGATGTTGCGCCGCGCGTTCCAGCTTACAGCTTCATGGCAGAGTCGTCCGCTGCTGCTAAGAAGCTATTCGTCTCGCCATCTTCGAAAAGCACCTCAATTGCGGTATAAGGACGAGCGTATCGGTATACTGCTGTCATATCAAACGATCTCGGAATGCTTTGTGCTAGCATGTCGCGATCTGCGCAGCAAAGACGAGATTGAATTACTATCGGCCACAGACTCGCGCGCATGGAACGTGGCGCTGCAGCAACGACTCGAGAAGCGGGACGAACAAGGTGCTGCGGAACTGCTTGGACTTGTGGCTCATTTCGCACGGGAAAATACGAGCGAACTTGTGTGGACAGATTTGTTATTTACAGTTTTGCGACAGCGGTCAGCGCGTAATTTTCGTTCGGACGAAATATTTTCGATTTTGAACCAATTAAAAAAGCGCTATGGGCCATATTTTGTGGCATCCGTGCTAAATAAAGTAATTAATGGATGCGCAAATATTAAAATGATGACAGCGGGACACGAATTGCTGCTGTACCATCAAAGTTTGTGGGCAGCAATTCGCGAAAACGAGCCAAACGTAAGTTCAAAAACGCCTCTAATGGAACCATCGATAGTTGGGACATTGATGTCCAAAATGACTCGGGCAAGGAAGTACGAGCAAGTGCTGGACCTGGCAACTGCGTACTTAAACCATTTCGAATTTATTGCAGAAAGAGACTTCCAGCAACAAGGATTTTTGGCATTATTTAAAGCAAGCGTCAAGACTAGACGGAGGCCGCACAAAATTGTACACACTTTTTTAAATTACGTAGAAGAAAGTGTTCGTGCGAGGGGCGAAGCATTGGACCGGATACAGAACTTGAGTCTAGAACGAGGCTTTGGGGCTGCTATTCAGTGCTGTGTCGCGCAGGAAGAATTTTCATTGGCACTACATTGTTATGCGACAATGGAGAGTACGCGTACAAGGTTACTTAGGGATACTATTGATTCAAACATTGAGATTCAGAAGGCTGAAGAGAAGGCCTTTACTGTGGATGCTGTGCTTCCAGCTGATGAAAATATTTACGTGAATGTTATGAAAGCGTGCTCGGCTGTGAAGGACTTTATGCTGCTTAAAGAGGTTTTTCAAGCAATGACAGCGCGAGGCGTAGCACGAAGTGCTGGATTTGGATCAGCAATTCGCTATTGTCACGAACACTTGGATTCAAACTTTCTTGAAGAAGTGCTGGAGAAAGTATTGGAGACTGAAGCAGACGTCGCTGGTGCATGGATGCTTCAAATTAATCATTACAACGACGCTCTGGGCTGTTTTGCAGCGACGGGCAGGTCGGAGCAAGCAAAGGAGCTTTTTACGCGACTTTGGAGTAATTCTTCTATCGTGCCGGATCATATTACGATGCTGGAAATGGTAGAGAATTACCGTAACGCATCGATTGAGGAAGTTTTTGCTTTAATGGATGCATTTCTTGAGCGGCAATTAGCCCCAAATCTGCAGGTCTTGACGTCTTTATTGTCGATCTGCATGCGCCAGCGTATCGTTGGCGATGCAGTCGCTCTTATCGATGGCATGGAAAAATATGGAATAGTACTTGATATCAAGGCATTCACGTCAATTGCATTTATTCACGCATCTCATGGCGACATCAAAGCCATTGTAAGCGTTTTACGCGATATGACCACAAATTGTATTCCTTTCGACAGCGTCTTTTTCAAATATGTGATGAACGCTTTGTATGAATCGAGTGGAATCGATTTATGTTTTGAACTTTTGCGTGAGCTAAACCACGAAAACAGGGCCATTCCCGAAGGTTTGTACATCTCGCTGATTGACTTGGGGACTCGAATTGGATTGATTGAGCGCACGTTGCATGTCGCGTATAATATGGAGTGTGAGGGCTATCATGTCTCGACGCAGCAGCTGCACAACTTATTAATGCGTTGTCAGTCAAAGGCCGAAATTGTAGAGTACTTGCGAACTTTTTCACTCTTACATCAAGGTAGGCAACTCGGGATGCCGCGGTTTGAGATGGAATTGTACAAAGATTTGTGCTCAAGATTGACACGATTTAATTGCAAAGACCACGTCGAAAAAGTGCAGATGCTCGCAAGATCCGCGGGACACGACGATGAAATTGTATAGCAACATGGCTCGACGGCCGCGACGCGCTCTTGATAGTGAAAAACGGTGATTTACTTGTTCCATTGGCGTTTGCTGTATTGGTCATTGTATACCAGCAGCTCATGGACTGCATATATTGTGAAATCTCGCAATATCGATTTAAAATTGACTTCAGTTGCCTTTCAAAGACCATTGCTGGTAAATGATGCCATTGTGAGACGGATGAGACTCTTTGAAAGTCGCAGCATCTGTACTAGACATGCTCTAGCTGATTACCCGAGCTAAGGATTCTTTTCATGCGAGTGGCGCAAACCTTGTAATTTACGTTCGACGAAATCCAAAGCCGTACCTTTTACATGGTACGAAGCACAACGGAAGCAGGCAAGCATTTTTAAGCAAGAGATACGTATAAAATAGACTCATGATACACGTATTTGCATTTCAATTAAAGCAAATCTTTTCTTCTAACTGTTGGCGGTAATGATGCAATTTCTTGACTTTGTACGTTGAAAATTCAGTACTTGAAGCCTCATAGTTTGCTTAAAGGGTCAGTCGACTTATATGTGCGCTCTACGAGGTCGTAAATATCATGAAAGGCCTGCAAGAGCGCAACTTGAAATTTCGAGGCAGTAACTCGAGGAAGATTCGAATCAATTGGAAATTCCGTATCACGACTGCTTGGGTCAAACGACGTAATCATGACGGCAATATAGTCGCGTTCACAACTATAGCAAAGACCGATGCCGTGAGCTACCATGGGTACAAATCCCCCCCAGAGCCATGGACATCCGGACACGTTGCTTGTTGATAACACGTACTTACCACCTCCGCCACTCTTGCCGTAGGTAGGATCGGTGAAAAGTGGTGGAATCGATCCAGTCTTTTGCATTGCTGCCATGGAAAGTCCAAAGAGGTGACGGTCAATTCCTTTGCCAGAAAGAGCCTCGCGCGAAAGCTCTTGATGGCGTGTCATCGCACGCTTGAGTTTCTCGACCACGTCCGCCTTCTTCGCGTCGGATCGGTCGTGTATTTGAAGCCACGCCAGTACTTCATTCGTAACCGTTTGGATCGTCTCGGTACGTCCATGAAGAAACATTCGCGTATGGCCACTCTCGTACGTTGGCACAACGCGATTAAATAAACGAAAACCCGCCAACTGGATTCCCATTTGTACAAAAGCATCCGAAAAGAGATTGACAGCTAGTAATTTGGTCTTTCCAAACAACTCGGTTCGCATCACCTCGATCTGGAATAAACTCCCATGAAGTTGAAACTCGGTCAATGCTTTTGGAATGGTATTCAAGACAATCTCATCGGGTACGTGCCAGCGAAGCAACTCGGGGGGAGGCAAAAAACCAAGTGCATGCTGTCGACTCTGAATGAACGTGTCGTAGCTACCCTTTCGATTCAAAAACCGCGCACCTAGCCACCGAAACATTGACTGCATCACTGTCGCATCGGCATGAGCGTGTTCCATATTGGCGCCAACCATCCCATTGGTGAAAACAAGATATTGCAAATTCTTGTCAAACCAGCGATTGCCAGCATTAGTTGCGGCACATTGAAGCGTTAATTCCGATGGTGTCTTGGGTGAACTTGTTTCGAGACAAAGTGCAAAAAGACTTGATTCAATCGTATCGAGACTACGCTCGTTTAACGGGTCCATTTCTACTAACGTTTGACGAGCATTAGCCCATTGATCGCGTGCCATGGCTGTGAGTGCGCCTACGAACTGTGGTGACTCTTTCTCGTTTAAACGAAGCGATTTCAAGTAGGCCGCATGACGCAAGATGTGCAAGAGCTGCACTTCGAGATCTCCTATTGTAAGAAGCTCGTTTTGTGTGTCGTAAACGCGCAGGACAAAGATTCGACCGTCACATAATACAATTGTATGGCGAATCGTACCAGGATCGACGCACTTGAAATGATCTGTTGGGCTTGCTGGAATCCGACACGACGAAAAGAGACGACGGAACATGTTCATACAAAGGACATGACCATTTCTTTTCTCGGGCGGCACGAGCTCACGCTTGAGTTTCTCCAAGTATTCGCATGTGTACCTGATCGTCTCGGCTGCTCTTCTGGCTTGCGATACAGGCCGATTAAAATCATGAAAGGTACCAAAGCCTGCGACGACGTTGACAAAGAGGCCAATGGGTGTGCGAGTACTGAGATAAGCCCCTTGTTCCCACCATTCTGCTAGCTACGGAAGCATGGCAAATCGCGATATATTGGTATCAATGCTTTGTACCACATTGTATAAACGTACCCAATTTTCTTTTTCGTTTGCACGTTGCAATAGCTCCGCCTGTAAAGTTTCGCCTTGACCCCCAGGCTTTTGAAATTCTTGTACGAGTTTCTTGGTTTGTTCCAGCTCCTCCTGTAGAAACAATAAAAATCTTTTCTTAGATATCGTACTTTGCATTTAGAAATGGTATACACAAAAACAACCTTCGACACATACGGCTCCACAGAGCGCAGATACTTGTCAAGCGTAGTGTGGAGCGACGGCACGGGAAGATGGGGCAACGACGATTGCAGTTCATACCTACATATATCAGTAAAGGTTGTTAGAATTGCACGTTTGATGAAAAGAATGCATCGAGTACGTTAAGACTTGACGGGACATGCTTGAAAGGCTGTTAAGCTGTAGCTCGCAAATTTTGGACTGCGCCAACTGCTAAATATGGTTTCAGGCATGTTGGTGACAAAGGAATTCCATTTTAAGTCCCTTTTAAAAGATATGGCTTGAGCTTCTGAAAATATGTGGCTAATTCCATGCACATCACTAGGATGTGAATCAACCTGAGCAATCAACAACTCCGCGAACGGGCATTCGAATTTTTCATAATTCTCATTAAATAAATGACTATAGCTTTTTTTTGAGTATAATATCAGCGCACAGCCGTAAAATTAGCCACAAGAAAACACAGCAATTGAGTTCTGTGCTATTAGACAGGCATAAAAAATTATCTCACGTCGTCGTCGGTAACTCCTTCTTTGCACGGTCCATTGACGCATTCTCTGCGCTACCTACCGCAATTTCGTCTAGTTGTTTTGCCAGGCAATCAGTAGGCTTCTAAGTCTCTATGCTCATATCCTGATGACTTTATCTTTAATTTGATTTCAATATTTCTAGCATCCAAAAATCAACAGTTATTCCATAAGAATCGTCTTTAGATCGCCCTTTTTTTGGCCTTTAGAACATAACATCCCTAAATTACATTAAAAGTCGCTATTGCCACACACCCTTATTATCTTTATAATAGTAGTGTAATGAATGAGTGTGACTGCCCTGGGCAAATCAAAAACCTAGTAGTCTTAGGACGTCAAACCAGGGCTAAATTTATGTTACTTAACTTCTACCAACTTTCGCGGAAGTGCATGCTTACCTTTCAAATAGGCAAATCATAGTGCTCTTGTTTTGTACTCACCATGAGCGGGTGTGACTGCCAGTTCGTTCGATAATTTAAATGTCTTGTTTTTAACAGGTGAGAAAAGCCAAGAGCGCCAGCACTAGATTAGCAAGTCATAGAAAGAGTGGTAAGAAAAGGTGCACGAGGGAGAATTTAAGCTGGAAAAATGAATGCATGTTTGGTAGTCATGGGAGGTTAGAATTTATTTACTATTTCTTCGTATTTATGAGAGTAGCTTAATGGCAGCATCTTATTGGAATTATAAGCTTCCACAAAAATTAGTCGACGTAGATAATTAAGGTGTGTGGCTATACCGATTCTCTCAAAAATATGGAATTGGGGTGTCCAGTCGGATGCAGCTCGCTAATTAAATAATTACAAATTCGCAAACTAAAAGGGGGGTATTCCCACAACGTCTGTGAATATATTAATCGTTATAAACACAACGCCGAAAATAAAATGTATTATGAAAAGAATCGATGAAGTTGAAGAGCTTGCCAGCAGTGACTATTGACATGCAAGAGTGTTGACAACTTTCCATTTGCTACTGTGGTATATGGCATGAAGGAAGTTCCGGATCCATCATCAGCCAAGACAACCACTGGCCTTAAATAGCAGGTAGCTGCAAGAATATCACTCTCAGAAAAAAACAATACTGGTATTGGTCCAATGTTTTACCATATTGCAGATTCTTTGTAGAGGTTTAGATAGCCAATGCAAAGCCTTCAATGCACGTAAACACTTGTGCAGCATTGAACAGCTCTTCAAAATTTGTTTTAGGGTTGTTGTAAGCATATTGAATTGTTGCAGCTAGCAAATGTCTTTGTAAAGTGTGATGTAAGTGTTGGTAGAGCGATTGAATTGTATTTGGAAATGCACGTCTGATGAAAAGAATGCATCGAGTACGTTGAGACTTGACGGGACATGCCTGAAAGGCTGTTAAGCTGTAGCTCGCAAATTTTGGACTGCGCCAACTGCTAAATATGGTTTCAGGCATGTTGGTGACAAAGGAATTCCATTTTAAGTCCCTTTAAAAGATATGGCTTGAGCTTCTGAAAAAATGTGGCTAATTCCATGCACATCACAAGGATGTGAATCAACCTGAGCAATCAACAACTCCGCGAACGGGCATTCGATTTTTTCATAATTCTCATTAAATAAATTTCTATAGCTTTTTTTGAGTATAATACCAGCGCACAGCCTTAAAATTAGCCACAAGAAAACACAGCAATTGAGTTCTGTGCTATTAGACAGGCATACAAAATTATCTCACGTCGTCGTCGGTAACTCCTTCTTTGCACGGTCCATTGACGCATTCTCTGCGCTACCTACCGCAATTTCGTCTAGTTGTTTTGCCAGGCAATCAGTAGGCTTCTAAGTCTCTATGCTCATATCCTGATGACTTTATCTTTAATTTGATTTCAATATTTCTAGCATCCAAAAATCAACAGTTATTCCATAAGAATCGTCTTTAGATCGCCCTTTTTTTGGCCTTTAGAACA